>NW_022651541.1:0-4140 GCF_011064425.1 Rattus rattus
ATCTTTTCTCAATCTTTTTCATTTTCATTTTGTCCTATTGGCAATGTCTTTTTGCCTTACAGAAGATCTGAAATTTTATGAGGTCCCATTTATCAATTCTTGATCTTATAGCATGATCCATTTAAGTTCTGTTTAGGAAATTTCACCCTGTGCCAATGAATTCAAGGCTCTTTCCCAATTTCTCTTCTATTAGATTCAGTGTATCTGGTTTTATATTGAGGTTCTTGATTCACTTAGACTTGAGCTTTGTGCAAGATGACTAATATGGATCTATCTTCATTTTTCTACAACCAAACAGGCAGTTAAGTCAGCACCATGTATTGAAAATGCTTTCTTTTTCCCGTTGTACATTTTTGGCTTCTTTGTCAAAGATCAAGTGTACATAAATGTGTGACTTTATTTCTGGGTCTTCATTTCCATTCCATTAATCAACTTGTCTGTCCCTGTACCAATACCAAGCAGTTTTTATCACTATTGCTATGTAGTAGAGCTTGGCATCAGGGATGGTGTTTCCCCAGCCGTTCATCTTGTTAACAATTGTTTTTGCTATTCTTGTTTTGTTTTGCTTTGTTTTGTTTTGTTTTTAGCCATTCTGATGAATGTAAGGAAGAATCTCAGAGTTATTTTTATTTGCATTTCTCTGATGAATAAGGACCTTGAACATTCTGTAAGTGCTTCTTGGCTAAACTAGATTCTTCTATTAGGAATTCTCTGTTTAGTTCTGTACCCCATTTGTAAATTGGTATAGACATTTTTAATGGTTGATGTATAATTTTTTGAGTTCTTTATATATTTAGGATATTAGCAGAGACAAAGTTAGAGCAGAGTTTGAGGGGATGGCCAAGAAACGACTGCACCAAATTGAATCTCATCCCATGGGCAAGAATCATTCCCCAACCATATTAAAGATATTCTGCTATACTTGTAGACAGGAAATTAGCAATAACTTACCACTGTCCTCTGAGAGTATCCACCCAACAGTCTATGAAAAGGGATGCAGAGACTCACAGTTGATGAGATTCCCCGAACAGTAGAAGGAGGTCAGATTAGTGAATCTTAAGGAATAATTTAAAGAAAGACTAAGGATCCAGAAGAGGACAGGGATTCCATTGGAAGAGCAACAGTGTCTACTAACTTGGACCCTTAGTGGCTCCCAGATACTCAATTACCAACCAAAGAGAGAGCATGGGTTAAATCTAGGCACTTATATATGTAGCAGATAAGAAGCTTGGCCTCAGGTTCTACAAACAACTCGGGAGCAGGGACTATTCCTGAGAAGGCTGTTGCTTGAACTCAACTCCTAGATTTTTAAAATTCATACACAGGAAACAAACAGACTGTTAATTTAAATTCCTGTAAAGTACTATAGAGGTGGTATGTGGGGTAATGATTTTTGTTGTGATAGGTTTTTTAATTCTAATATACACCAAAAATCAAACAGAATTGAAATAAACTTTCTGTCTATATGTTAGCATATGAATTTGTGTGTGTTCATATAAAATATGTCAAATACTCTTAAAATTCAATGTTTCTTATCAGGTACCCACTTTAGCAGTAGGAGAGACATGTATAATTAATTTTGAGAGAAATTGGAAATCATTCTGAACTATCTATATATGATGTATCCATGTGCACTATTTTGACCATGAGTGCCAGGAAAAGGCACTGAAACTAGACCCTGAAAGAGCCATAATATTTATATACAATTTAGGACTCACTAAGCAATAGAATATTAGGCTTCAGAGTTCAGCTGTGGCTACTGCATAGCACACAATTTTTTCTGTATAAAGGGATTTATTGGGGGAAGGGGAGATGAGTGAGGGCTTGTAAAGGGGTGGCGTCAGATGAGTAGACATGTAGACAGGCAGACAGAGTGAATCAGAGACATGGATCCAGGAAGGGGGCCAGAAAAAGACAGAATTGAGGAGATAGAGAGACAGGTGGTAACTGATGAGAAGAGAGAGAGAGAGAGAGAGAGAGAGAGAGAGAGAGAGAGAGAGAGAGAACTAGTGGTAAGCGGTTCTTTTATATTGTAACCCATGCCTGAAGTCCCTGGTTGTAGCAGAGAATGATTTAAGCCATTGTCAGGTCTCTGGAAGGAGCCTTGTAGAATCACCTATAAACTAACATTCCAACCTTTCTGTTTAATTAAAATTAAGGAACTAGGAAGGGATGATCGTGGGGCAGGAATGAGGGTGTTGTGTTCTTTAGATTGCTTCCTGCTGACTGTGAGCCATGTCACCTTTTGGGACACTAAGAAATTTGTATGCTGATTAAGTCCTAGGAGAACTGTCTGTTTCACTGCTGTCCAAGGTCCATGGGGCCTTCTGTGGATAGGAAAGTGTAGACCCAGTTGAAGCAGTCTTAAACAGAATGCTATTATAAATGGCCATAATGATCTGTCCTAGATAGCTCTTACATTCCCTCAGGTGGGTCAAATGAAGTCTAAAAACTTTTTAAAATACCTTAATCCTAAGGATGGATATGTGTAGTAAATTCTGAAGCTCTTGGCTTTATTTTCAACACTCTAAAACAGTTACGTAGGTGAGTCTAACTCCCTTAAATTTGTCATATTCCAGCCTTCTTTCTGCAATATATTCTTAGAAATAATATATTTTTGCGAGCTTCAGACAGGAGATTTTGAGTAGAAAGAGGATTTAAAAAGCATTGTGGAGTTCCAATCTCGCGCTCCCTGCCTCCAGCTCACTGCTCCCAAACCCCGTGGGAGAGAGAGCTCACCACCGAGGCAGGTGAGCACTCCTGAGACTGCAGAGCAGAAGAGACCACCAACACTGCCCACCCCTGCCCACATCCCTGGCCCAAGAGGAAACTGTATTCCCTTGGATAAGGGCACAGGAGCAGGAAATCCGCTGCGTCTGAGACACCGCCAGAACCTGAAGGGACCGACCAGATAAAAGTTCTCTGCACCCAAATCCCATGGGAGGGAGAGCTAAACCTTAAGAGAGGCAGACACGCTTGGAAAACCAGAAGAGTCTACACTCGGCCCACATCTCTGACTCCAGAGGAAAACACCAAACGGCATCTGGAACCCTGGTGCACGGAAGCTCCCAGAAAGGGCAGTGCAGATCTTCTTGGTTGCTGCTGCCATGGAGAGCTCATAAGTGGAGAGCTCATAAGCAACACCCCACGAGCAAACTTGAGCCTTCTGACCACAGGTAAGACAAAACTTCCAGCTCCAAGCGACCTGCCTGGTGAACTCAAGACACAGGCCCACAGGAACAGCTGAAGACCTGTAGATAGGAAAAACTACACGCCCGAAAGCAGAACACTCTCCCCATAACTGGCTGAAAGAAAACAGGAAAACAGGTCTACAGCATTCCTGACACACAGGCTTATAGGAGAGTCTAAGCACTGTCAGAAATAGCAGAACAAAGTAACACTAGAGATAATCTGATGGCGAGAGGCAAGCGCAGGAACCCAAGCAACAGAAACCAAGACTACATGGCATCATCGGAGCCCAATTCTCCCACCAAAGCAAACACAGAATATCCAAACACACCAGAAAAGCAAGATCTAGTTTCAAAATCATATTTGATCATGATGCTGGAGGACTTCAAGAAAGACATGAAGAACTCCCTTAGAGAAACACAGGAAAACATAAATAAACAAGTAGAAGCCTACAGAGAGGAATCACAAAAATCCCTGAAAGAATTCCAGGAAAACACAATCAAACAATTGAAGGAATTAAAAATGGAAATAGAAGCAAACAAGAAAGAACACATGGAAACAACCCTGGATATAGAAAACCAAAAGAAGAGACAAGGAGCTGTAGATAAAGCTTCACCAACAGAATACAAGAGATGGAAGAGAGAATCTCAGGAGCAGAAGATTCCATAGAAATCATTGACTCAACTAGTCAAAGATAATGTAAAGCGGAAAAAGCTACTGGTCCAAAACATACAGGAAATCCAGGACTCAATGAGAAGATCAAACCTAAGGATAATAGGTATAGAAGAGAGTGAAGACTCCCAGCTCAAAGGACCAGTAAATATCTTCAACAAAATCATAGAAGAAAACTTCCCTAACCTAAAAAAAGAGATACCCATAGGCATACAAGAAGCCTACAGAACTCCAAATAGATTGGACCAGAAAAGAAACACCTCCCGTCACATAATAGTC
>NW_022651542.1:0-4096 GCF_011064425.1 Rattus rattus
AAATCATTTTGTACATTAAAAATTGGTCAGGGATGATAAGATTCCATTTTCATGGTTGGCAATGCAGAACCGGGGAAAGAATACAATTACAGACCCCTGAGTAAACTCTGCGAATGTCAACTTGATGTAAGTGATCAAGTGTCGACAAAGGGGCCGGGAGACGGAGGGGGGCTGGGAGAGGAGCAGAGAGCTGAACACCGAAAGGGAGACGGACAGACAGACAGACAGACAGGAAGAGGAAAGGGGGTGGGAGACAGGAAGTGAGCGTCCAGAGGTGACAGCGTGGAGCTCTAGGGGACTGGGATGGATGTTTAACGTGTGTGCAGGGCATTCCCAGAAGGCTTTACAGCTAAGTGTTCATTTTCCAGGCATTGGCAAAGGACTGGTGTGAGTCCTTTAGTGCCCAGCGACGGGAGTAAAATGTGACTGTTTCAATGCATCCCCACAAAAACACGTGTGTGGCCAAAGGCCAGAGGGGGGTTTTGCCGACCCTGCAGACACAGGTGACCCCTCCCACCTTCACTCATCGAGCTGCCCCATTCCGCCCCAAGGGTTTCTCTGGTAGGATAGCAAGATTCTGGACAAACAAGAGGTGGCCGTGAGGTGAAACACCCTAGACCACAACAGAGAAGAAAAGAGGAGTAGAAGACCGCAGAGATGGCTCAGTTGGTAAACTTCTTGCCTTGCAAGCATGAGGACCTGAGTTCAGATCCCAGGTGCCCATGCTGGGCTGGTTTGAATAAGATTGACCCCCATGGGCTCATATATTTGAATGGTTAGTCACCAGGGAAACAGAACTGTTTGGAAGAATTGCAAGGATTAGGAGGCCCTCTTGGAGGAGGTGAGACCTTGTCGGAGGAAGTGTGTCACTGGCCAGGCCCAGTCTCCCCCTTCCCCTCCCTCTCCCCTCCCCTCCCTGTCCCCTTTCCCTCCCCATCTCTCTCTGCCTGTGGATCAGGATACGGCTCTCAGGATGTGGAGCACCATGCCTGCCACCATGCTCCTGCCATGATGATACTCAAAAATGCCAAAACAATAAGCAAGACTCCAATGAAATGCTTTCTTTTATTACAAGAGTTGCCTCGGTCATGGTGTCACTGCACCACAATAGAACTGTGGCTTAAGACTCACGTTTAAAAAGAACAAGGAGAAAAGGAAGAGAAGAAAAAGGAGGAGGAGGCAAAGGAAGAGGAGAAAGTTGAGCAGGAAGAAGGAAAAGGAGGGTAGGGAGGAGGAAGAGGAAGGAGAAGAACAGAAGAGGAGGAGGAGGAAGAGGAAGAAGAACAAGAAGAAAAGACAGAAGTAGTAGTTGAAGAAGAGGAAAGATGGGATGTGGGCTCGCGGCAGATAGGTAGATCCCAGAACTTGTTGGCCAGCTATCGGACCAAACAGGTGAGCTCAGAGTCAGTGGAGGATCCTGTCTTGAAATATAAAATGGAGAGTGACTGAGGGAGAAAACCAGCACTGACCTCTGACCGCCGTGCCTAGACTCACACACGTACTCATGCATCCACACATACCTGCGCACATATACAACACACAGAGAGACGGGGGGAGGGCGACAGACAGAGAGGCAGACAGAGACAGAGAGGCAGGGAGAGGGACTGGGAAATGAACTGCACTGTTTTGAGACAGGAAAACTGTCCTCAGAAACTTTAAAGGTTCTTGGACGCTGAGGGTCAGCTAAGAAAGGCTGAGCCTCTTGGCCGGTTTCCAGGTCAGACTCGGGCCCAGGTGATAGAAATGGCTGGGACAGACTCCTGGGCCTCCCACTGAGACGTAGCTAATGCCAGTCCCAGCTGCTTTGGAAAGCAATGAGCACCCTGCTGCAGCAGACACACGCACACACACGCACACACGCACGCACGCACACACTCACACTCACACACACTCACACTCACACACACACACACTCACACACACACACACATACACACACAAACACACATACACACCCACACTCACACACACACACACTCACACTCACACACACATACACACACACACTCACACACATACACACACACACACACACACACACACACACACACACACGGAAGAGGCTGGCCAGTCACCCACACACCACTGTAAGGTGCATTCCTGCAATGGCTAAGAGCATTTGCTAGAATCCAGCTAAGTAGCAGCTTTGAGGAAAGAGGAGGCAGAGGGGAATATGGTTCAAGATCCACCTCTGGGCTGGTGAGAGTGTCCAACGTAAGTGCTAGTCACATAAGCCCGAGCGAGGGCCTGGGTGCAGAAGCCGAGAACCCAGGTAAAAGCAAGGCAAGGTGGGGAAGGAGAAGCCCGAGGCTTGTTAGCCAGACAGCTCGGTCTCCTCTGAGAGCTCCCAGACTGTGAGAGACCCTAAATCAAAAAGAGAGTGGAATATCCCTCAAAGAAAAGGGGCTGTCTGGAGATTGACCTCTGACCTCCACATGCATAATACACATGTGCATGCACACCTACACAGACATGCATGCAACAGTACATACATGCAAGACTAGGCTTCGAGCTCTTCTACTGTCCTTTTTACTTTGGGGCCATCCTATTTCGACTAAACAGGGCCACAGAGAGAAACCCTCAGAGCCCCTAGCCCTGAACCGTTCCTGCTATTTCCTTTGTCGTCACAGGCGTCTGCTCCCTTCCTGGGCAGCATGCGCGAGACACTTCGCTGAGCTCTGAAGCTTCGCAGCTGTGTAGGACACAAGAAATCTCTCTGATGGATCTCATCTGTGAAGGCCGGAAACCTGGAGAAAACTCTGGTGACTCAGGAGGTCACGACACGCGACTCTCCTACACCCGGACACCCAGAAGTCCTCGGAGCGGATGCAGGATGCTCAGAGCATCTGACCCCAAGAACAAACTCCATCAAAGCAAGGCGAAGGCAGACCGTCTTCCCTGGGGCTCTCCAGCTGTGGATACTGGTTGTTATGGTGATGGGGTGGCAGAATGAAGTAGCTGGCAACAGGCCAATCAGTGTTCACCTTAGGGAAGGCCTTGCCTGCTTGTGTTCTTTGGAGGCAGGCTGGAAAGCGTACGGCTGCCCCTGGGATGAGACTGCCAAGCTTGAACTCTGAGCTCCCGGTTACCATATTGGGCTGTTTCTCTCCCTTTCTCACCGTTGAGGTGGGGGGTAAGGGGTCTGGAAGTGGCTGCCCCACCACCCACTCTCGGCACGTTAATTTTATTGTGAGTTTCGTAAATGCGTACAATGTATTACGATCATATTCCGTCTCCACATTTCCGTCTCCAATCCTGCTCCTACTAGCAATGGCCGCCTCACCTCTCCGAGTCATATCCTCCTGCTTTGGTTTCTTCGTGGCGTGTGCAGGTAGTTGAGACTGCCGTGTGTTCTTGACTACAACAGCCACGTCCTATCCAGAGGACGGCTTCTCATCAGCGTTCCTTCCTATACGTCTGCTTTTAAAAATCTCTTGAGTCATTCTTCCACCATGCTCCCTAGGCCTTGGAAGGGAGTCCCGTAGGCTCTCTGGGATCCCGTGGTCCTGGTCCCATGGCCCCCAGACAAGGACCACCGAGGTTGCCTGGAGATGCAGTGCACTGAGGAGATCCCACCTTATAAAAGGGACCTGCCAGGGCTTAGGGATTTAGCTCAGTGGTAGAGCGCTTGCCTAGCATGCGCAAGGCCCTGGGTTCAGTCCTACCCTCTCCAAGGGCGAGACCCAGCCCTTCTGTTTCCATGACACCAGGGGGGAGGGGGTGGGGAAGGCGTCTGCAAAACCAGTGAACCTTCCTTGTCTCCATTGAGGCTGCAGGTCCACCTCACAGTACCAACCTGGGAGGTGAGATCGAGCTGAAGGAGAAAGACCCCCAGGCTCCGTGCATGGGTTTGAGTAATCCTGGGAAAATCACGCCAGGCAGGTTGGGCACCGAGCTGGCCAACGGAGCCGGGGTGAAGAAGACAGCTGACCAGGAATGGGATGCAGCGGGGAGCAACAGCTAACAGTGTCTTGGAGGGAGCCATCCAGAACAAACATTTTCCAAGAGAAAGCATCCCCAACCCATCATCACTCAAAATCTGAAAGCAAGACTGGTTTTTCCAATTTATTTAGAATTATCCTCGGTGCTGATTAAG
>NW_022651543.1:0-3986 GCF_011064425.1 Rattus rattus
TCCTTAGGTTTGATCTTCTCATTGAGTCCTGGATTTCCTGTATGTTTTGGACCAGTAGCTTTTTCTGCTTTACATTATCTTTGACAGTTGAGTCGATGATTTCTATGGAATCTTCTGCTCCTGAGATTCTCTCTTCCATCTCTTGTATACTGTTGGTGAAGCTCATTGTCTCTTCTTTTGGTTTTCTATATCCAGGGTTGTTTCCATGTGTCTTTCTTGATTGCTTTATTTCCATTTTAATTCCTTCACCTGTTGATTGTGTTTTCCTGGAATTTTCTGTATTTTTGTGATCTTTCTGTGGCTTCTGCTTATTTATGTTTTCCTTCGTTTCTCTAAGTTGAAGTTCTTTCATGTCTTTCTTCTTGAAAGACAGCAAGCACCATGACTTACATACATGAATTTGAAACTAGATCTTTCTTTTCCAATGTGTTTGGACATTTCCATGTTTTGTTTTGGTGGGAGGTGGGCTCCAATGATGCCATGTAGTCTTGGTTTCTGTTGCTTGGTTTCCTGTGCTTGCCTCTTGCCATCAGATAATCTCTAGTGTTACTTTGTTCTGCTATTTCTGACAGTGGCTAGACTGTCCTATAAGCCTGTGTGTCAGGAGTGCTGTAGACCTGTTTTCCTGTTTCTTTCAGCCAGTTATGGGGACAGAGCGTTCTGCTTTCGGGCGTGTAGTTTTTTCTATCTACAGGTCTTCAGCTCTTCCTGTGGGCCTGTGTCTTGAGTTCCCAGGCAGGTCACCCTTAGCAGAAATTTGGTCCCACCAGGTCCCGAGGCTCAGGATTCATGTGAGGGTGCTCCCACCGGGCTGTCTGTGGCGGCAGCAACCGGAGAAGATGCGCCCTTCTTCTGGGGAGCTTCTAGCACCAGGGGTTCCAGATGGCCTTTGGTGTTTTCTCTGGCATCCCGAGATGTGTGTGCAGAGTCAGTCTCTTCTGGTTTCCCAGGCTTGTCTGCCCTTCTTTGAAAGGTTTAGCTCACCTCCACAGGTTTGGAATTTTGAAGAGCATTCATCCGGTCTGTTTCCTCCAGGTTCAATGGGTTTCTCAGGCAGGGGGAGGTCCTGCCGCTCTAGGCCACCTCCCAGGAGGAGCCAGAGCCTGCAGTTGCCCTCTTGGGCCAGGGATGTGGGCAGGGGTGGGCAGTGTTGGTGAGTCTCTTCGCTCTGGCCTCAGGAGTACTCCCATTAGTAGGTGAGATCTCTCAGTTCTGGGAGCAGAAGGCTGCTGCAGGCTGGTCAGGACTCCTGTAAACACAGGGTGCCCGGTCCTGGTGAAGATTCTGCCTGTGTCCCGATTTCACCAGGCAGCTTTTCTTGTAGCAGAAAAGTTGGTCTTACCTATGGTCCCGAGGCTCAAGTTCGCTCTCGGGGTGCTTCCCACGGGCTCTCTGCGGCAGCAGCAACCAGGAAGATCTGCGCCGCCCCTTCCGGGAGCTTCAGTGCACCAGGGTTTCAGATGGCCTTTGGTGTTTTCCTCTGGCGTCCGAGATGTGTGTGCAGAGTCAGTCTCTTCTGGTTTCCCAGGCTTCGACGTTTTTATTGTTATTGAAGACCAGCCTTAGTCTTCGGTGATCTGATAAGATGCATGGGATTATTTCTATCTTCCTGTATCCATTGAAGCCTGTTTTGTGATGGAGTATATGATCAGTTTTGGAGAATGTACCATGAGGTGCTGAGAAGAAGGTGTCTCCTTTTGTTTTAGGATAAATTGTTCTATAAACATCTGTTAGACCATTTGGTTATAACTTCCATTAGTTTCTATGTCTCTGTTTAATTTCTGTTTCCATGGTGTGTCCATTGATGAGAGGGTTGTTGAAATCTCCGATTATTGTGTGAGGTGCCATATGTGATTTTACCTTTAATAAAGTTTTTTTTTAAATAAATGTAAGTTCCCTTGCATTTTGTAGCATAGATATTTGGGATTGGGAGTTGTCTTGGTGGATTTTTCCTTTGATGAATATGAAGTGTCTTTGTTTTAACTAAAAGAGCTGATGACTTTATTTTCACATTTCACAATATAAAGTGAAACGTACTTTTTGCATCCACTTCTCCTCCAGAACGTTCTCTCTGTTAGGAAGAAGGGAAGTTGCATGCATCTAGTACACACTCAGGCTCAGCACCAAGGTCTCCTGGTGAAACAACAAGAAATACAAAAGGATAAAGAGCACTTCTGCTCTTATCTGTCTGACCAGGTCATGCCAGTCCGTGTGGGCATCATCATAGGGTGGGTGGGAGGTCTTATCATTGGAGGGCCTCCCATGTGGGGTGCAGGCATCATGCCAGGCCGAGGAGGACCCTGGGACTTCAGGGGGCGATGGGATCATGGTCCTTGCAGGTGGAGGAGCGAGAATGGAGCTGAGGGATCTTTCCTTGTTGAAATGCAGCTGTTGTTTTGTCAATCAGGCTCTGGGGCCTGCTCTTCATCCATTTCTGGTAATAGTCTTTCACATTCTCTTTGTGTTTCGACCACTGCATGTCTTCCTCACTGACAGAGAGAATCGTGGTAAGATACATATCCACAGTAGTCACAATAAAACTTAGGCATGTTGCTCCCCAGGCTGTTGGCTATCCTGGTCCCTGCCACCAGAAACTGATGCACAGGCTGCTGAAGTGTTCTTCTTATCTTTTTGATGACTTTTGTTTGAAATTCGTTTTATTTGTTATTAGGAAAGGCTATCTAGGTTGTTTTCTTCGGATCATTTGTTTGGATAGTTATTTTCCAGACTTTACTCTGAGGTAGTTATTATCTTTGTCTCAGAGGTGTGTTTCTGTATGCAGCAAAATGCTGGGTCCTCTTTACATATCCAGTTCTTAGTCTATGTCTTTATTGAGGAGTTTGAGTCCATTGATGGTAAGAAATATTGGGGAATAGTGATTGTTGCTTCCTGTTATTTTTGTTGTTAGAGGTGGAATTATGTTTGTGTTTCTCTTCTTCTATGATTTCGTTGCAAGGAGATTACTTTCTTGCTTTTTCTAGGGTGTAGTTTCTCTCCTTGTGTTGGAGGTTTTGATCTATTATCCTTTGTAGGGTTGAATTTGTAGAAAGATATTGTGTGAATTTTATTTTGTCATGGAATATGTTGGTTTCTTTAACTATGTTAATTGAGAGTTTTGCTGTATATAGTAGCCTTGACTGGCATTTGTGTTCTTTTAGGGTCTGCATGACATCTTCCCAGGATCGTCTGGTTTTCATACTCTGTGGTGAGAAGTCTGGTATAATTCTGATAGGTCTGACTTTTATCGTACTTGAGCCTTTTCCCCATTGCTTTTTTATTTTTTTTTAATTTTCCCTACTGTTTTTATATTCTTTCTTTTGTTTTTGCATTTGCAGTTTGACTTTTATATGATGGGCTGATTTCTTTTCTGGTCAATCTGTTTGAAGTTCTGTGTTAACTTCTTGTATTTGTTATGGACAGTTCTTTCTTTTTTTTATGTTAAAAATCAAGTTTATTTACATAGACAGATTCTTTTCATCTTTTCTTCTCACTCTTCATCCTCATAGTTCTTCGGTTCAACATCGAAAACTGCTTCTGAAGCAAATCAATAAACCTTTTACTAAGACCCAACTCATAGAATTGTGAAATTGGCCTTAATTTTCTGCTTGCTGCACAGAAGCATTAATTCAGTTCAGTATATGCATGGAGCCATATTGGATTTGGGCTTAGCCGCTTTTTGAACTGCATGGCTCAAAGTGACAAAGTGACTCTGGGCTGTTTGGCCAGATATTCACCCCCTAAGATGACTGCCAAGTCTTAAGATTATTTGAATAAAGCCTCCCATAAATTTATGGCACAGAAGATAACATTCAAGGGATGCTCCAGCTCCCTTAGCAGATACCTATTGCCTCCTGAATCAACACCGATGTCTCACCTTCTGACCTCATCGTCTACACGCCTGACCTCTTTGCCTCCAGCTATCACTACCTATACTTTCCTCCCCTCCTCTGTGTTTCACAAAGGACACTCCCCCTACCTGAAAGCCT
>NW_022651544.1:0-3814 GCF_011064425.1 Rattus rattus
CTGTGGTTTTAAACTCGTTCACACTTGAAGCAGGTCTGTTTAAATACACACCTGGATCGTCAATGCCACAGTTTTATCCTGAAGTCTATGTGATTATTTGTTTCTCATACGTCCGAAAGCGATTTTAAAAGGTGTTAGGTGAGCTGAAGCAATTGCTCGATTACTTAGGCTAAGTAATGTTTACACTGGTGTCTGTTCTGTGCAATGAACTCGTGTGATCGGGTGAGCAAAGACAGCCCACACGGTAGTCTGCTAATCCTGAGAGAGTAGCTTTAGGAATTAGAGGCTTTCTACGAGGCTCTCAAATAAGGATCCCATAATTTCCTTCTTTTTATACTTCCACTTTGGTTGGTATGGTATTTGTATTTTATGATTTCATCAATGAATAAATTTGCAGTGTAATGCTTAGCAATGACAGAGTTCTGATTTTCTGTCAGTATTTCAGTATTTCATATATATATGAAACACACACACAGTTTGAGTATGAGTTTACATAATTATGAATATATTCATCATTTTTCATTGATCTTAGTTTTTTGCTCTACTAAAAAACTTGTCACCCAAAGTAATGATTGTTATTGGTGTTTAGATTTATTTATTTTTATGTTATGTCGTGTGGCCATTTTGCCTGTGTGTGAGCCTGTGCATCACGTGTGCGCTGTGCCCATGAAGGCCAAAGAGGATCCCCTGGAGTTAAAAATGGTTGCTTATCGTTGTGTGGGTGCTGAGACCAGACCTGGAGCCTGTGCTAGAGCAGCCAGTGCTCTTACCCACTGAGCCGTCTCTCCAGCCCCATGAAGTTATTCTTGAGCTCAACTTGACTGTCTGTATGCTTGGCCATTTCCCGCAGAGCAGGGTTGGACTTTCCTGCCCTGACAGCAATCTCTTTTAGAGAGGCTTTTCTCCTCTGACGAGTTACATAAGAAGTTAAGTTCCACTGTGGACATAATATCCTAATTTGTAGAAGGGAAATTAGAAATATCATTTCTTAAAACACTCGATAAACACATTTCAATCAAAACGGTTCTGTTGGGAGATAATGGGGGACTAAGTACTTAGAGACTGAAGTGTCTGGATTCCTCTTCTGACTGTGCTGTCAGCAGGGACAGCTCTAATGGATATGTTACACTTGCAGCTGGCTATGGCGGCACACCCCTTTACCTCCAGCACTCCTGAGGCAGAGGTAGGTGGATCTCTGACTTCCAGCCCACCCTGGACTACAAAGCAAGTACCAGAATAGCCAGGGCTACACGGGGAAACCCTGTTTCAAAAAAAAAAAAAAATCCAAAGACCAAAATCAAGATTAATTTATTTATCTGGGAGGTGGGGGGCAGACGTGCCTTGACCACCCTGTGTGGAGGAGGTCAGAGGAAGACTTGGTCGAGGTAGCTCTCTACTCCATCCCAGCCGACCTTCCTCTTGTTGCTATGCAACCATCACCTCCCTGTGTGACGTTCGGGTGTCTGTCTAGCAGGCTGTGTCCTCTGCGCCACCATACCCTGCTGGCTGTTTTGTGTAATGAACTAACAGAAATTATTATAAATGAACCTGTGCCCTCGGGGAAAAGGGAAGAGGTAGGGAAGCATAGACACAATCTCTCTTACTTCTATCCCTCTCAGTTAATTGATACTAATATTTGAATATTCGATGCATTTCATCACTTTTCGGCTAAATATCCTTTGTCCTCAAAGTAACAATTAAATGCAGTGGTTTCCACCCTACCCTCTCTGATGCGATTAAAGTCCTCAGTGAGAATAAACGTTTCTTTTTTTTCCCCATCTTTATTAAATTGGGTATGTCTTTTTTTTTTATTAGATCTATTTCTTTCTTACATTTCAAACGTTATTCCTTCCCAGTTTCCTGTCCATAAGCCCCATTCCCTCCTCTTCCCTCCCCCATACAGGTATTCCTCTATACATCCCCCTTACTGCCCCCCTCCATGTCCCCCTGCACTGGAGGTCCAACCTTGGCAGGACCAAGGGCTTCCCCTTCCACTGGTGCCCCAACAAGGCTACATATGCAATTGGAGCCCTGGGTCAGTCCATGTATAGTCTTTCAGTAGTGGTTTAGTCCCTGGAAGCTCTGGTTGGTTGGCATTGTTGTTCATATGGGGTTGCAGGCTTTTTCAACTCTTTCAATCCTTCCTCTAATTCCCCCCAAGGGGGTCCTGTTCTCAGTTCGGTGTTTGCTGCTAGCATTGACCTCTGTATTGGACATGCTCTGGATGTGTCTCTCAGGAGAGATCTATATCCAGTCCCTTTCAGCATGCATTTTCTAGCTTCATCCATCTTATCTAGTTTGGGTGGCTGTATATATATGGGCCACATGTGGGGCAGGCTCTGAATGGCTTCCTTTAGAGACAGTACACTGTGTGTACTTATTCATCTAATGTTGAATGCATGAGTCTGACTTTCACTTTAGGGTTATTAAAAAAACCCCAGCTCAACACTCCACTGCGTAGTTCATTATCATCAATGGTTAACCATTGACTGACATATTCTCAGTTCTAAAAAAAAAAAAATGACCATTTTGTAATTATTCACGTTTATTTTAAATAACCCATTCCAGAAGAAGATACTGTTCTAGCTAATAGATTAGGATAATTCCCATCATGTGATGTGGTCAGCAGGTTAGGGCATCATTCTAGCTTCTTTAGATGATGATGATTTCAATTAAGTGATGTGGTTGGCAGGTTCACGTGGTTTAGACATAAGGAGATTTCATCTTTTTTAATTTTATTCTTCCCTTAATAAAAATACAGATGGTTGATTACATGCCATCCTAAGTGGCTCATTCAAATGCTCAGTGGAGCATGTGTATTCTGTCATCACCTCCAGGGATCAGAATCGAAAGTCGTGAAGTGGTAAGGTGTACAACGAAGCCAAAATCTGCCCCATTCCAGCAGCCGTGCTTGTAACCCTGAGGTTAAGCACGGCTCTGCTCGCCAGAGGGAACATCCGCCGTGTGTTTCCCTCCTTGTAGGTTCTAGATATTGTACTGTGACTTAGTTCTTAAATGGAAAAGAGGTGGAAGGGTTTAAGAACGGTTCTGGGGCTCTCAGGTCTTGGCTCCAAGACGACGGCACAATGGTCCTGCCGTAAAGGACCTCGGCCACGTGCAGCCAGTTTGCAGCAGGAACTGCACCCGAGCGTACGCGAGGCCTTTGGGAAGTCCATCATTCGGAACACTGTGGAAGCTGCCGCTGTCAGGGACGTAGCTGAAGCAAGCGTCTTTGATGTTTATGAGCTTCCCTAGCTCCATGTCAAGCTGCGTTCCTGCGTGAACCGTGCCATTCATAGCAAGGTCATCAGGAATCCATCTTGTGGAGGACCAAACACCCCCCACCATGATTTAGCCCTACTGGCACTGCACCACGACCTCCACCAAAGCCCACGTAAAGAGGTGGCTTCTTAAGGGTAGAAGGAAAAACTCCTTGAAAAACCAAAACGGAAGTTATACTTTAAAAAGAAAAAAAAACAAAATGGTTCTGGGACCGGAAGACATGGCTGGGCACTTTCTAGGCTGCCAGCACCAGCGTGTGAGTAACCAGGTCTAACCGCAGTTTCAGGGGATCTGATGCCTTCTGGCCTCTCTGAGCACCAGGCACATACACTCACCCAAACACTCACACAGGTAAAAGGTACAAAAAAGTGAGGTAAAGAAGAGGGCGGAGAGGAAGTGAGGTAAATGCCTTCGTTCCAGCCGTTGTGGGATGCCGTGTGGGCTGCCTGTGCTCGCGCCATCTCGTGAATTCTGCTGCACTGCAGGGAACATGGGTGATCTGTTCAAAGCACAAGACAGATGTCACTTCTCC
>NW_022651545.1:0-4155 GCF_011064425.1 Rattus rattus
TTGTCTTCGTTCTCATTATCATGTACTAAACAAATGTATATTTATATATTGAATTTGTATATTGTATTCCTTATATTTGTATAATATATTAAAATATTTAATATATAAATCTATAAAAATACAGAATTGTATATCACATACATAATATATAATTATATATGTCATATATATAATGTATATTAGTGGGGTTTAGAGTGACATTTTTATGTCCATACTAATCAAATTTGGTCTCCTTTTTATCTTTCTCCTGGCAAGCTTCCCCACTGTGATTGTTCAGTTTTTACATTTATTTATGTGTATGTGTATGTGTGTGTGTGTATGTGTGTGTGTGTGTGTGTGTGTGAGCACGTAGACCTTAGGAGAAGATATCAGGCATTTTCTATACCTCTCTACTTTATGTTTTTATTACTATATAATTGGATCACTGCCCCCTCCCTGACGTCCTCCCAACACAATCCCTCTTTTACTCCCTCACACTGATGGCCTCCTTTCGATTATTATTACTGCACATACAATTGCACACACCCTTGACTTATTCAGATAAAAACCCTGTTTATTCTTTGACGATTTCATACATGTTTGCAGTGTATTTTGATCATAAGCATTTCTTTGCTTCCCTGTTCCAAGTCCTCCTAGGCGCCAAAGACTCTCTCCCAGTTTCATATCCTTATGTTTTAAACATACTGAGGCCAAGAAGGACTTCCAGTCTGGGTGTAGGGCCATCCATTGGAGCATGAGAAATCTACCAGGGATTCATCTCTGAGGAAAACCCGACTCTCTGTCCTTCAGGAGCCATCACGAATCACTGGCTCTTCTGCTCGGCGTGGAACTTTGAAAGTTCTGCTTCCTCCCGTGCTGGAATTTTGACTGACTTGACTTACACAAAACACACAGCCATGTGTGTGACAGACTTGTCATATATGGAGAACAGGGCTTTCCCTCTCTTTTGAAGTGGTGTCTCCGACTGAACCAGAAGCTTGCTGTGTCTGATCAGGCTGGGCTGGCAGGCTCTCCATTTCCCACAGTGCTGGGACGCAGGCTTGCCAGCCTTTGTGTGGGTGCTGAGGATTACCGTCCAGTTCCTGATGCTGGCACCAGTCTCATGAAAGACCCCTGGAGTGGGGAGACCCTCACTCAAGCCTCGGGATGATGCGACCCCCCAAGAACTCATGAGAGACCAATTTTGATGCAATCAACAAGAGGTTTATTGATAGGGACGACAGAAACCATTTCACTGGGGTTGAGACTCATATCCCACGCAGGGGTAGAGGAGTTTGACCTCGAATGGTTGGAAGAAGGGGTATTTAAAGGAAAAACCAACCGAATCACAAGGAAGAACCTCCTGTTTCTCATAATTGTTCTTTAAGACTTTAATTTTATGGTTAACCAGTTCCTGTTACTATGGTCAGCTGCTATTATGGTCAGCTACTATTATGGTTAGCTAGTTTCTGGAACAAAGTGGCTGAACCAACTGGTGCAATTATTCTTTCTATGATCAGCTAGTTTCTGGAACAGGCAGTTCCAGGGCCCACTTTTGGCTTCAACTTTTGTCTAGGGGGCAATTTTAAACTTTTTCCTTTCATTCCCCACTTCTTCTAATGGCTAGTTCTAATCATAGAACTAAACTTCAGTTATCTTCATAATACGGATTTTCTTGTCCTTCTAAAGCATGATATTGTTGGCGTAACATCAAAATCTGTACATCACTTACTCTTTCTGTAACAAAGTTACTAACTTATTAAGGATACATGCCAAGGAGCAAGGGTAAAATTAAGAGAGACCCTATTAATGAGGAGATTAAAGTAGTCAACCAGGGAGATCTATTGAACCATCCTTCCTTGTCATTCTTCTCTGTCTCTTAAAAGCAACGTTCCTCTCTTAAGGCAGTGCATAGCCCTTCATCTTTGAGGAAAGAGTAAATCTAGCCCCCTCCTCTTTTGTAAGACCACCTCCAAGAGGGAGGTCAGGGATTCCTCGAGCTTAGATATTTATCCGCTATTGGTAAGATACTTGTGGTGTAGACGCAACTTAAGAGGATCAGTAGTCGTTTCCAATTTAGCACCTAAACTCAGCCCTCAGAGTAATTCCTTTGTGTCTTACTAAGTCTTTAGCATCAGGATTCCAATCTGGGCACTATCTGAACCTACACACAAAAGTCATGACTGCCTTTTAGAACTTCTAAACTTATAGAGGTTGTGATCCCTGAGGCACAGCCCCAAGAAGTGTTAGGAGTACTAACCTATGCAATGGCTTTACATCATTTGCAATAGAAATCAAGCCTATCCCCACACCTGCAATTGGGGGACCTATCTTGATGGAACCCAGGGCAAACATGAAATTCTTGCTTTCAAAGTCACTCCTCAAGTGAGCATTACAGCTCATGTTTCTGATGTATCCACTTAGCTTTTTCTCAGCTCCCAACCCCAAGAGCTAGTACACGGCTGGTGAGGGCTGACACTTGACAGCTGTCAGGGTGGTCAGCAGCACCAGGTATGGTCCTCTCCAGCAAGGCTCAAGTGTCTGAACCCGATGTTGTCGTACGTGGATGGAATCTCTGACCTAGAACTGGTGAGATGTCTCAGGGGTCCTCAGGACATAGGCTATTGCCAGCTGATGTCCCGCGCTACGTCTCGCCAGCAGGAACGACGCGGCACACACAGGATCCTTCTGCAGAAAAAGCTTTACTGCGTCTTGAGAGGGAGAGCATAAGCTTACAATGCGGAGACGCCGAGTGAGGAATAACCGTCCCTTATATAGGAAACTATCCTCGCCTAGGACGTGTCACTCTCTGACTGGTCGCTGCCAATTATGCCAGATGACGTACCAAAACGTACGTGTCCCTTTGAGTAGGGAAGTTACCAGGCGCCTGCGTATTGCCCTTTTTACTAGGTGCGTTCTGCCGGATGCCGGTGCCATCTTGTAATGGAGTATGTAAGGACAGCTCCTCACATCTGTGAGGACAGCTCCTTGGACAGCTCCTCACATCTCCCCCTTTTCTGTTTTTTTAAGCAAACAGGACACCCAGATATAGGAGGGCGAAGACAGAGGTCATATCCTCGTACAAAGTTGGCGAACCTGTACAAGAGAGATACCCTTAGGCTGTTGTTGGGACCCAGGGCACTCCCGACCCGTCGCACTGCCATTTTTCGAGGGAGGGAAAACTGGGGCAGAAACCCTCATGTAATATGACATGCCTTCCAGGGAGCATATTTGGTAGAACTTCCCTGTGCGATGCTAAGCTCGTCACCCCTCATGGGCTGCTCAAGCCGGACACTCTAATCCTGTGCAATGAACTGAGGTTCTAGGAGTGCAAGAGCTGTCCAGCCGGCGACCTGTTGCTTGAGCATGGTCAACCAGATATCGGCTGACGCTCCTTGTTCAAGGGCTACAAGCGCCTGGGCGATCACTACTTTGTCCTTTCTTGTTTGAGATCTCAATTTGCAAAGCAACCAGAGGAGTAACACTAATCCACAGCAGAGGATCACTCCAAAAAGTCCCACTCCCACCCATTCCTTGAAATAAGAGACTGCTGAGGTGATCCAGGATGACAATCCCTCTGTCAAAGACAGGTCCAGTCGGGTAGAATTTACTTGAATGATGGTCGCTCTCAGCTCCTGAAGTGTCTGTTCAAACTCCGAGGTCCAATTCTGTAACAGATGCTGTGAAAGACTCTTAGATTAGCAGCTTGGGTAAATTTGTCATATTATATGGAGGTGACACAAAGGCCTGGGAGTTTTTGCTCACAGCCAAGCTGGGCCAGTTGCCATAGAATGTCTAATTGCTCTCGGACCAGATCTATACGTTGGTTGACAAGCATAAGGCCTCCCTATATCTGAGTATTGGCCGAGGCCTGTCTGTCCCGAGCCACAGAGACGGTGGCCGATAAATCATTGATAGTTTGGGTTGTCTGTACTGAATTTGACAAGGCCAATGCTGAGGCAGTAACCGAGGCAGCGACTGCTGTCGTAGCAATAATGCCAGCAATAATTGCAGAAGTACCAAAATCTCTTTTTCCTCTAAATAAGGTCATGGTCCCCGGGGCATCAACAGGGATCGGGATAAAGCGAGGCATGCGGGTAACTACTGCAATATTTTATATGAGTAGCTGTCCAGACAGAGGCAGCAGGTTTGATGTTCCCCGTCCAGGAAAATGAC
>NW_022651546.1:0-4135 GCF_011064425.1 Rattus rattus
CTATCCCTGAACTCAAGCAGTATTACAGAGCAATAGTGATAAAAACTGCATGGTATTGGTACAGAGACAGACAGATAGACCAATGGAACAGAATTGAAGACCCAGAAATGAATCCACACACCTATGGGCACTTGATTTTTGACAAAGGAGCCAAAACCATCCAATGGAAAAAAGATAGCATTTTCAGCAAATGGTGCTGATTCAACTGGAGGTCAACATGTAGAAGAATGCAGATCGATCCATGCTTATCACCCTGTACAAAGCTTAAGTCCAAGTGGATAAAGGACCTCCACATCAAACCAGACACACTCAAACTAATAGAAGAAAAACTAGGGAAGCATCTCGAACACATGGGCACTGGAAAAAATTTCCTGAACTAAACACCAATGGCTTATGCTCTAAGATCAAGAATGGACAAATGGGATCTCATAAAACTGCAAAGCTTCTGTAAGGCAAAGGACACTGTGGTTAGGACAAAACAGCAACCAACAGATTGGGAAAAGATCTTTACCAATCCTACAACAGATAGAGGCCTTATATCCAAAATATACAAAGAACTCAAGAAGTTAGATCGCAGGGAGGCAAATAACCCTATTAAAAATGGGGTTCACGTGCACAGGTCAGGGCTCCGAGAGAGCCACCGTGCAGATGCGCTTTCTTTACAGTGGCTGTAAAAAGTTTGTATTTATTATGTATAAAATGTTGAATAATAAAAAGTGAAATTAAGTTTTAAAAAGAAAAAAAAAAATGGGGTTCAGAGCTAAACAAAGAATTCACAGCTGAGGAATGCCGAATGGCCGAGAAACACCTAAAGAAATGTTCAACATCGTTAGTCATAAGGGAAATGGAAATCAAAACAACCCTGAGATTTCACCTCACACCAGTTGAGAATGGCTAAGATCAAAAACTCAGGTGACAGCAAATGCTGGCGAGGATGTGGAGAAAGAGGAACACTCCTCCATTGTTGGTGGGATTGCAGACTGGTACGACCATTCTGAAAATCAGTCTGGAGGTTCCTCAGAAAATTGGACATTGAACTGCCTGAGGATCCAGCTATACCTCTCTTGGGCATATAGCCAAAAGATGCCCCAGCATATAAAAAAGACACGTGCTCCACTATGTTCATCGCAGCCTTATTTATAATAGCCAGAAGCTGGAAAGAACCCAGATGCCCTTCAACAGAGGAATGGATACAGAAAATGTGGTACATCTACACAATGGGCCTCAAATGGAGGGATAGGGTTACCAGCCCATGGTCAAAATTTCTGAACCAGAATTGTTCCTGTCTAAAAGAACTCTTCAGGGACAAAAATTAAGAAAAGACTGAGGGGGAAAGTGGTCTAGTTACTGTCCCAACTTGGAGTCCATCTCAAGGGGAGCCTCCAAGGCCTGGAACTATTACTGACACTATGGTGTGCTTATACATAGGAGACTAGCATGGCTGTTCTCTGAGAGGTCCTGCCAGCCGATGACTGAGACAGATGCAGATGCTTACACCCATGCAGTGTACTGATGTAGGGGACCCGTATGATTGAATTAGGGGAAAATCTTATCAAGAAGAAGGAAAAGCAATCCCATAGTAATCCAGTAGTCTTAACTCACCCAGACCTCTGAGAGCTCCCAGACGCTGAGCCACCAGCCAGGCAGCATACACAGGCTGGTTTGAGGCCCCCTGCACATATATAGCAGAGAACTCCCTAGTCTGGCCCTAATGGGAGAAGATGTGCCTAATTCTAGAGAGACTTTAGGACCCAGGGAAAGGTGAGGCTGGTCGGAAGAGCACCATTTTGGAAGTAAGGATGAGGAACTGTGAAAGGGGGACCAGGAGTAGGGCTTGTGAATAAATAAATAAATATGATACCAATAATTAATAAGAATAATAATTTGGGGGTGGGAGGTAGGTCAGTATTTAAGACATGTAAAATTCTTCCAGACGACCTGGATTTGTTTCATAGCACTTCAATCATGTAGCTTAAAGTCAAACGTAATTCCAATTTCAGGTGATTGAATTTTCTTTTCTGGCCTTCACAAACACCTGTAATCACACAGACACATTTACATTTTACAAAGGAGGAAAAAGATATATATATATATATATATATATATATATATATATATATAGAGAGAGAGAGAGAGAGAGAGAGAGAGAGAGAGAGAGAAAAGAAAAGAAAGAAAGAAAGAAAGAAAGAGAGGAAGAAAGAGAGGAAGAAAGAAAAGAAAGAGAGAGAGAAAGAGAGGATGAAAGAGAGAGAAATAGAGAGATAAAATAAAAAATGAAATTAGTCTATTTTGGAAAATATTCATGTTTTGGTGTGTTATCTATATATACAGACCACACACAAATACATGTACGCACACATACATACTTACTCATACACACACACCACACACACACACCTGTATATATACAGACATAGAAAGATGCATATGTTTAAAAGAATTCAATAGTGAAGCAACAGGACTTTTAGTGAGGAAAGAATTTACTATCAAGGAAAAGTTAACTGTGGCAATGGGCTTTCACTATATAATAACTTGAATTTCTGAAATTAAAGTTTGACAGTACACAATACCTACTGCAAGGATTTAGAAAAGCTGTTGTGTAAAAGTTTAACAGTAAAAAGTTGAACTATACCACCTGATGAGAGTTGAATTCCATTTGCTCAGAATTCATGTTTTGAAAGATACCTCAGAAGACATTCCGACTTAGACATACAGTATTGCATATGCACATAATTGCTAGAGGGTTAAATCATGTTTGAATAATATGTGCTTCAATATTCATGTAACATATTTGTGAGAGAAGTTTAGACCCAAAAGCACAAATATGATGCTTACTCCAGTGCTTATAATTGTTGATACAGAGAGATTGTTTTGTTTTCGAAGTTGTAGACAATATTTTGAGATATACACATGCATAATATAAATTGTCTATATAAATATATGCTTGAAATGGCACACTTAGAACTGGCTTGCCATAATTTCATAGTTCAAGACTTTATCTTTATGAAAAGTAGTTGTGGTAACAGGACATAAAATATGTTCCTAAGGAAGAGAGACATGTATGGTGAAAGCCATCAAAACTGAGTACCTGCCCGGCCCGCAGCAGCTCTCTGCTCCCAGACCCCGTGGGAGAGAGACCTCACTGCCTGGTCAGGTGGGCACACCTGAGGCTGCAGAGCAGAAGAGACCAGCAACACTGCCCACCCCTGCCCACAACCCTGGCCCAAGAGGAAACTGTATAAGGCCTCTGGGTTCCTGTGGGGGAGGGCCCAGGAGCGGCAGGAGCCCTGCCTGAGACACCGCCGGAACCTGAAAGAAACAGACCGGATAAACAGTTCTCTGCACCCAAATCCCGTGAGAGGGAGAGCAAACCTTCAGAGAGGCAGACACGCCTGTGAAACCAGAAGAGACTGCTCTCTGCACACATTACTGATTCCAGAGGAAAACATCAAAATCCAACTGGAACCCTGGTGCACGAAGGCTCACGGAAGGGGCGGCGCAGATCTTCCTGGTTGCTGCCACCGCGGAGAGCCCCTGGGCAGCACCCCGAGAGCGAACTTGAGCCTCGGGACCACAGGTAAGACCAACTTTTCTGCTGCAAGTGACCTGCCGGGTGAACTCAAGACACAGGGCCACAGGAACGACTGAAGACCTGTAGAGAGGAAAAACTACACGCACGAAAGCAGAACACTCTGTCCCCATAACTGACTGAAAGAGAGGAAAACGGGTCTACAGCACTCCTGACACACAGGCCTATAGGAGAGTTCAGCCACTGTCAGAAATAGCAGAACAAAGTAACACTAGAGATAATTTGATGGCGAGAGGCAAGCGCAGGAACCCAAGCAACAGAAACCAAGACTACATGGCACCATCGGAGCCCAATTCTCCCATCAAAACAAACATGGAATATCCAAACACACCAGAAAAGCAAGATCTAGATTCAAAATCATATTTGACCATGATGCTGGAGGACTTCAAGAAAGACGTGAAGAACTCCCTTAGAGAACAAGTAGAAGCCTACAGAGAGGAATCGCAAAAATGCCTGAAAGAATTCCAGGAAAACATAAATAAACAAGTAGAAGCCCATAGAGAGGAGACACAAAAATCCCTGAAAGAATTCCAGGAAAACACAATC
>NW_022651547.1:0-4116 GCF_011064425.1 Rattus rattus
AGGAGGAGGAGGAGGAGGAGGAGGAGGAGGAGGAGGAGGAGGCATAAAGGTTGTTAAAAGCCAGAGGAGAAGGATAACACTAACAAGGCCTTCAAAAGACACCTGGGACAGCTCACATGGCTTTACAGATACTGGGGCAGCACACACAGGGCCTGCAAAGATTTAAGCCAGAGGCTGTATTCAGTAAAAAGTCAAGAATACGGACACGAACTTCCATACCTAACCCAGAAGCCATCTCCTGTAGATAACCACTCACAGATATACAGTTAGTTTAATTATTCTCCACCTGAGTCTCACTGCTGATACAATTCACTCTCCAGAGCAGGTCTGATGCCCTGAAGGAGATGGCTAAATTAAAATGAAGTGTCACCATTGAAAGTTCCCTGTCTCGGTGTTTGACAAGGAAGTTTTATTATCATTTTACTAGTACTCTGCTTATTGATTAGGGCTTCACATTTTATGTTTTTATGAGATTCCATTGTGTGTGGAAATATCTCTATGTGTTTCTTTTTCTTTAGCATTCAATATTTTTATTCTTTTTTTTTTTTGTCCTGTTCAGGTTTGTTTCATTTATTTTATATTATTTTATTATTATTCTTTCTGTGCCTAATTGTTTTCTGAGGAAAATCAGGAAGGATAGGTCTTCAATAGGAGGTTAGATAGAAAGGGTCTTAAAGAAGTTGGGGGAGTAAAAACTACTTAATTAGAATATATTGTACGGGGGTTGGGGATTTAGCTCAGTGGTAGAGCACTTGCATAGGAAGTGCAAGGCCCTGGGTTCAGTCCCCAGCTCCGAAAAAAAAGAACCAATATATATATTGTACGAAAAATAATATATTTTTTTAAAAAATAGAAAAACCTATTTATATTCCAGTTATACTTGTTTGTGTTATTCAATCAATGGATATGAAAACACTGTGTTTTATTTTCTTTTTTTAAAATTGGACAGTTTTTGTATTTACATTTCAAATGTTATCCCCTTTCCCAGTTTCCCATCAATAAACCCCATATCCCATCCCCCATCTCCCTATTTCTATGGCAGTTTTTCCCTACCCAACACCCGCTTTCCTCCTCCCCACACTGACATTCCACTACACTGAAGCATCAAGCCTTGGCAGGACCTAGGGATTCAACTATCATTGATACCCAACAAGGCCATCCATCCTCTGCTACATATATAGTTGGAGCCATGGGTCTGTCCATGTGTACTCTTTAGAGGGTGGTTTAGTGCCTGGGAGCTCTGGTTGTTAGGTATTGTTGTTCTTATAAGGTTACACAACTTTTCAGCTCCTTCAATCATTTCTGTTACTCCTCCAATGGGGACCCTGTTCTCAGTTCAATATTTGACTGCAAGAATTTGCCTTTGTACTTGTTCATGATTTGGCAGAGCCTCTCAGGAAACAGCTATAACAGGCTCCTGTCAGCATGTAATTCTTGGCATCAGCAATATTGTCTGAGTATAGTGCCTATATATAGGCTTGATATCCAGGTGGGACAGTCTCTGAGTGCCCTTTCCTTCAGTCTTTGCTCCAAACTTTGCCAGCGTATTTCCTCCTGTGAATATTTTCGTTCCCACTTCTAAGAAGGACTTGAAGCATCTGCTCTTTGGTTGTTCTTCTTCTTGAGTTTCATATAGTCTGTGGATTGAATCTTGAGTAATTTCAGCTTTTGGGCTAATATCCACTTACCAGTGAGTGCATACCATGTGTGTATTTTTGTGATTGGGTTACCTCACTCAGTATGATATTTTCTAGTTCCACCCATTTCCTTATTAATTTCATGAAGTCTTTATTTTAATAGCTGAGTAGTAGTCCATAGTGTAAATATACCACATTTTCTGTATCCTTTCCTTCATTGAAGGACATCTGGGATCTTTACAGCTTCTGGTTATAACAAGAAAGACTGGTATGAACATAGTGGAGCATGTATTCTTGTTATAAGTTAAAGCATTTTGAGTTATATTCCCAGCAGTGGTATATCTGAGTCTTCAGGTAGTACTATGTCCAATTTTCAGAAGAATCTCCAGACTGATATGCAGAGTGGTTGTGCCAGCTTGCAATCACATCAACAATGGAGGAGGGTTCCTCTTTCTCCACATCCTTGCCAGCATCTGTTGTCAAATGAGTTTTTGATCTTAGCTATTCAGACTGGTGTGAAGTGGCATCTCAGGGTTGTTTTGATTTGCATTTCCCTGATGACTAAGGATGTTGAACATTTCTTTAGAACTTCTCAGCCATTCAATATCCTCAGTTAAGAATTCTTTATTTAGTTCTGTACCTCATTTTTAATAGGATCATTTGATTCTCTGGTGTCCAACTTCTTGAGTTATTTGCATATATTGGATATTAACTCTCTGTCAGATGTAGGATTGGTAAAGACATTTCCCAAATATTTTTTATCCTAAATGCTGTTTTATCCTAATGGCAGTGTCTCTTGCCTTACAGAAGCTTTGCAGTTTTAAGAGGTCCCATTTGTCCATTCTTCATCTTAGAGCATAAGCCAATGATGTTCTGTTCAGGAAATGTTCCCCAGTGCCCATGTGTTTGAGGCTCTTACCCAATTATTTTTCTATTCATTTGAGTGTATCTGGCTTTATGTGGAGTTCCTTGATTCACCTCAACTTAAGCTTTTTACAGGTTGATAAGAAGGATTGATTTGCATTCTTCTACATGCCAGTTGAACCAGCACCATAAGTTGAAAATGCCACCTTTGCTCCATTGGGTATTTTTAGCTACTTTATCAAAGATCAAGTGACCATATGTGTGTGCATTCATTTCTGAGTCTTCAATTTTATTCCACTGATCTACCTGCCTGTCCCTGCACCAATGTCATGCAGTTTTTATCACAATTACTCTGTAATACAGCTTGAGGTCATGATTGGTGATTTCCCCAGAGATTCTTTTATTGTTGACAATAGTTTTTGTTATCCTTTTTTTTGTTGTTATTCCAAATGAATTCTTAAATTTCTCTTTCTTTCTCTACGAAAAATTTAGGTGGAATTTTTATGGGGATTGCATTGACACTGTAGATACCTTTTGGCAATATTTCAATTTTTACAATATGAATCTTGCCAATTCATGAGTATTGGAGGTTTTCCTATCTTCTGAAATATTCTTCAATTTATTTCTTCGGAGATTTTCTTAAATGTATTTCTTCAGAGACTTGAAGTTCTTGTCATACACATATTTCACTTGTTGGTTATAGTCACACCAAGGGATTTTATGCTATTTGGGACTATTTTAAAGGGGGTAAATTTCCTAATTTCTTGCACAGCCTGTTTATCCTTTGAGTAGAGGAAGGAACACACTTGTTTGAGTTAATTTTATACCCAGTCACTTTGCTGAAGTTGTTTACCAGGTGTAGTAGTTCTCTTGTGGAACTTTTAGGGTCACTTAATTATAGTATCATATCATCTACAAATAGTGATATTTTGACTTCTTCCTTTCCAACTTGTATCCCTCTGACTTCCTTTTGTTGTCTGATTGCTCTGGTTAGGACTTCGAGTACTATATTCAAGAGGTAGGAAGAGAGAGGTCAGCCTTGTCTAGTCCGTGAATTTAGTGAAATTGTTTCAACTTTCTCTCCATGTAATTTGATGTTGCCTACTGGTTTGCTTATAATGCTATTACTACATTTAGTTATGATGCTCAGATTTACAATCTTTCCAAGACTTTTAAAGTGAAGGGGTGTTGAATTTTGGCAAATGCTTTGTCAGCATCTAATAAGATGATCTTGTGTTTTTTTTTTCCTTTGAGTTTGTTATATAGTGGATTATGTTGATGGATTCTCGAATATTGAACCATCCCTGCATCCCTGGGATAAAGCCCACTTGATCATGATGGATCAACATTTTGATGTGTTCTAGGATTCTCTTTGCAAGAATTTTGTTGAGTATTTTGGCATTAATATTCATAAGGGAATGCTTCACTCCTTCTTTAAAAGGGGAACAAGAATACCCTTGGCAGGGATGAGAGAGGCAAAGATTAAAACAGAGACTGAAGGGACACCCATTCAGAGCCTGCCCCACATGTGGCCCATATATATACAGCCACCCAATTAGATAAGATGGATGAAGCAAAGAAGTGCAGAAGTGTAGATCGCTCCTGAGAGACACAG
>NW_022651548.1:0-4443 GCF_011064425.1 Rattus rattus
CTGTCTTGAAACCAGAATTACAGGTGGTTACAATGCCCTCTGATATGGGTGCTAGGAACTGGAACTTCAGTCCTCTGTAAAAGCAGTAGCTCCTTGTTTTCGTTGTGGTTTCTATTGCTGTGATGAAAGCTGTGACCTAAAATCAAGTTGAAGAGGAAAGGGCTTATTCAACTTACAGTTCCATATCACTGTTCCACATCTAAGGAGTAAGGGCAGGAACTCAATAGGGCAGGATCCCGGAAGTAGGAGCTGATACAGAGGCCGTGGAGGGGTGCTGTTCACTGGCTTGCTTCTCCTGGCTTGCTTAGACTGATTTCATATAGAACCCAGGACCGCCAGCCCAGTATAGCTGGGCTCTCCCATCAATCACTAATTAGGAAATGCCTTACAGCTGGATCGTATGGAGGCATTTTCTCAATTGAGGTTCCCTCCTTCCCAATATCTCTAGCTTGTGTCAAGTTGACACAGACTAACCAGCACAGTGCCCTTAACCATGGAGCCATACTTCCAGTCCCAGTGCCTGTGTTTTAATTGGGGCAGACAACCCATACATGGAGCTTTTGGCTTATGGAATCATGCTGACATTCAAAATTTGGAACCTGAATTTCAGATTTTTAGATCAGAATATTCAACTTCTAATAACACTGTATTAGGAATAGAAGTGGGGCCCCACATTTATGTGTGCTCTGGTGCACGGAGCCATATTGGATTTGGGCCTAGCCGCTTTTTGACTGCATGGTTCAAAGTGACTCTGGGCTGTTTGGCCACAGAGACTCACCCCTAAGATGACTGCCATAAGTCTTAAGATTGTTGGAAAAAGCCTCTCCATGAATTTCACGGCACAGGAAGATAACATTCAAGGGATTCCTCAGCTCTAGCCGATGCCAGTTAACTCCTCAGTCCACACCCAGTGCCTCCACCACCTGACCTCATCCCCTGACCTCCTTGCCTACAGCTATTACTGCCTATACCCTCATCCCCCCCTCCTTCATATTTCACAAAGGTCACTCCCCCTACCTGAAAGCCTTAAAAGCTGTAACGTTCATCCCAATAAACGAGACCTTGACAACAGAACTTTTGCTTGGTCTCCTTCTTCTCTTCACCCCCATTTTGGCCCACAGGTAGAAAGCCTCTTCGGGACCCTGAATAACTGGGTCCCCACTGGTGGGGATACTCTGGTATTTAGTATTTAAGGTGGTCCACAAAAGCATGTGCTCGCTATGAATAATTAATATGCAAAGACATATCCATTTACTCCTCAGTGTTTTGGGCGTCTGCTATGTACAAGGCATTATGACTAAGTGCAGGAAGCACACGGTTGAAAAGATGTGGTGACTGCTTTCACTGAGTGACAATCAAGTTGAAAGGTAGTCACAAGCACAGGTGGGAAGTGAGTCAAATGGAGGGCAGGTGGACAGAAGAACCTTGAAGTTAGCTGAAGATGCGAGGGAAGAGAGGCACAGAGGTGCACATTAAAACACATCAGACCAATCGGTTGCATGATTATGGAACTATTAGGAATCATGTAAACATTTGAACCCCTTTTCAAACACCACCCCTAACTATAAATGTACCCATGTAAAGGACACAGTTATTCAGAGTTGAACAACCATCACCACAAGCCAAATATAGAGAAGTTTTACTTCACAAAGGTAACTTCTTCCAGTGTCAAATATTCTTCTAATAAAGGAATCAAGGTAGAAAGATGGGACTGTTATACTGTTTGCCTGTTATGAATGAGAAAGCTTCATGCTGTACATTAAATGAGCTATAAACATGATTTTCCGTCTTTAATTTTTAATTTTATTGGTGACAATGTAAATAGGTACATGAAAATCTACACTGTCTCTATACAAGTATTTAAATAAGACAAGAATTCTAAGATTTGGATTTCAGTGACAACTAGAACGCTTTAGTGTATAAAAATCTCCAAGATTATAAAATCTGCTCATTTCCCTGTGTCTTATAAAAATAACTGTGAGAACTAGGATAGAACTTGTTGAAGAGAAATATAGATAGAATCCTCGTGAAAACCAATACATAATGGATCACAAGAGTCAGCAATGCCATGAGCACTGCTGTATACTCAGTGTTCTCTGTGAGGAAGGGATGCCTAGAACATGTCCCAGGAGAGGTCACCTGACCTCGGTTTTCTGTATGCATGTGTATGACGGCCCCCTGTGCTTCTACAGTTGAGACCATGGGAAGCCATAGTTGGCCTTTGATATCCCCATACCTTCTGTGTTGGTCCCTGACATCTTTAGTTTTTCCCACATGGCTGTCTCCCACAGTTCCTGTGCTTTGCCCTAAGAGTTCTCTGAGTTCTTTTAAGATCAGAGATACATTCCAAACTTCTGAAGAGTTTGTATTGGTCTCACCTCAGAAATCACAAGCGTTAAAAGTGTAGAGTGAGCTGTTTGTCATCCCTCAAATGATAGCATATAGATAGCGTTCTGCTTATGAAATGTCTTACAGAAGAGACTAACAGTAAAGACAACCCCAGTGACTCTCTGAGGCCAGTGTAGTGTTCCCTAGGCACTAGCCATATCGACGGGGAACCATATTTGATTTCCTGATAGAAATAAAGCAGCTATCAGGACAGGTTAACTGACAAGCAGGGCAAGGTGAACAGCAGTGATGTTCAACTCTGCATTTCATTTGCTCTCCAGGCAACTGAAGCCAAATGGCTCCTTTCCAGGTTAAGACACCACATCAGATTTACTGTATGTGAGTTCGGATCGTCTTTCAAATAGAGTGACATTGGTGAAACTGAGACACAGATTTTCCCAACTGCTTTGTAAACGTTTGGTCAGCTTGTTATATCAGACTTAGTATTCAGGATATTAATTTAAAAAAAAAGAAACTAATGCCAGTGTAAACATGCCTCAGATACATAGTTCTATAAAATATTGCACATAACATTTTGTTCAGCATTTCTCCGTAGCATTTTTCATTATTATAAAAAGGATATAAAAGTGTGCAGGTAATCTTATGAATTTGGCTGTTCAATAGTACTTCAAAATGATAACATTACGAATTGCTATGAATTATTTACAAGCGCTTTAAGCAACGTTTAAGTAAAGATGATGGTAAAATAGCTTAACTATAAAAGATTATTCTCCAAGATTACTTGCTAGGACAGATTAACCATAAAGAGTGGCCAATAAAGCTGTAATAAACATTGTTAGGTCCTTAAGAGTGTGCGTCTGCCTGACTCACACTTGTATGACTTTATATATTTCCACCTTATTTATGTTCAACACACTTTTCTCTTTTACATGAATGTGAGGTATTACAATGAAAACAAGTGTGTAAATTTCAAGGTAAATGTTGGTGTTTACAATAGCTATCAAGATAATATTTACCCATATAGTTAAATTGTTTTTTTATATGGACTCTACAAATTGTGCTAGTAGTTTTCAACATCATCAGGGTAGTGAGTACCTTGAAATGAATGCTTTAAAGAAGTCAGTGGAAATAGATTTTTTTACACATATAAAAGGAACTATAAATATAAGGTTTTGTAAAGTTGAATTATGCAGACATGAGTTCCTGGAGAACATGAAGGAAAGTCACTCCAGGCAGCAGGAAATTAAGCACAAAAGAGCCCTAATGCCAAACCATGTGTAACACCATCTAAGACCTGAAGAAGCCCAATTAAACACGCTATCTGCACAGAACAGTTATCTTAAGGGGGAGTAAGTTGAGTGCTGATGAAATCTAGCTAACCAAATCGTCCTTTCCAAATCCTCTAGATGGCCCAATTTTCTACCTAGAGAAACGAAGCATAAATAAATACATTTTTGGTCCTTAATTAGTGAAGTCATCTTTGTAGTTCCGCAAGCACTTTCACAGTCCCAACGTCGTATCTGCTTTTCTCCCTGAGCCATCACATCCTTAGAAAGGGTTCTCTTCCATAGGGAGGTGTCCGAGACTACAGTAGTGTTCCATCTTAGTCCATTTCATCTCTGTAGGAACTGTGTTTTTGTGAGTCACATTGGGCTGCTCTGGACAGTTGTTTGAGTTCCTACAGCCATTCCAGAATATCGGCCAGATGTGAAAGGGTGAGAGCAAAGGAAATCTTCATGGCTGTGGATTGTTCCTACAGTGTTGGTGGCTGTGTTTCTTTTCCCGTGGGGTTCTCTGCACTCCCTGCCAATGCATGACACAGATTAGGGACTCCTCCATTCCCTGGGTCATTGGCAGGTATGGAAGGCTATGATCATTCAACCCTTGTGTTCTTTCTTTCTTTCTTTGAACAGGACCAGTGCTTGAATTTTAGGTGTTCATGGTTCCAAGTCAAGCCTCCGGGGTCTTGTCACTGGTCAGTTGTTCCCTGTCTGTCATTTCATCCTGAGGAGGTCTTGCTCTATCAAAGAATCCACACTAGTAGAGAGAAAAACAAGCTAAAAATCAAGTCATCTGAAAATCGTAAAATACCTT
>NW_022651549.1:0-4096 GCF_011064425.1 Rattus rattus
GCCCTCTCCCACGGGAGCCCAGAGGCCTTATACAGTTTCCTCTTGGGCCAGGGATGTGGGCAGGGGTGGGCAGTGTTGGTGGTCTCTTCCGCTCTGCAGCCTCAGGAGTGCCCACCTGACCAGGCGGTGAGGTCTCTCTCCCACGGGTTCTGGGAGCAGAGAGCTGCTGCAGGCCGGGATCCGCGGGTGTGGGACTTCCAGTAAACACAGGACGTGCCCTGTCCTAGAGGAATTCTGCCTCCGTGTGTCCCGAGATCACCAGGCCGCTTTCTTGCAGCAGAAAAGTTGGTCTTACCTGTGGACCCGAGGCTCAAGTTTGCTCGTGGGGTGCTGCCCACGGGCTCTCCGCGGTCCTGTATTTCTTTAAGGGATTTACTTATGTCATTCTTAAAGTTCTCCATCATCATCACGAAGTGTGATTTTATATCCAAATCTTACTTTTCTGTTGTGTTTGGATATCCAGTATTTGCTTTGGTGGGAGACCTGGGCTCTGATGATACCAAGTAGGCTTGGTTTCTGTTGCTTAAGTTCCTGTGCTTGCCTCATGCCATCAGGTTGTCTATGGTATTAGCTATTCTTGCTGTCTCAGACAGTGGCTAGACCTTCCTGTAGGACTCTGTGTCAGAACTCCTGTAGACTTGTTTTCTTTCAGCCAGATCTGGGAACAGAGAACTATGCTCCCAGGTATGTAGGCACTCCTGGTGACTGGCTTTCAGTTCTTGGTGCAGGCTGAAACCTGAAGGGTCATGCCCCTGACTGCTCCCAGGTCCCTGTACCCAGTGGGCACAGATGGCACTAGGGATTTTCTTCTTGGAAATGGTAATATGTGCAGAGAGTAGTCTCCTCTGAGTTCTCAGGAGTGTCTGCACTTCTGAAGGTCCAGCTCTCTCTCTCTCTTTGGGTGCATAGGGCTGTGTGACCACTTAGTTCAGTTCCAGCCCCAGGCAGGACCCAGCAGGTTCTTGCCACTGACTACTCCTATATTCCTGTATCCAGAGGTACTATGCAGTTTTCTCTTGGGCCAGGTATATGGGAGAGGTGGGCAGAAATGGGAGACTGTCCTGAGGTCTCAGGATTGTCCAACCTTCTGGGTGTTCAGTTCTCTCCTCCAGGGGATTTGGGTGCTGCTTCCCATTATTCTTAGGTTAGGTCTTTACATAGCATCCCAGATTTCCTGGATGTTTTGTGTCAGGAGTTTCTTCACTTTAACATTTCCTCTGATGTATCAGTTTCTTCTATTGTATCTTCTATGCCTGAGATTTCCTCTTACATCTCCTGTGTCCTGTTGGTGATGCTTGCATCTGTTGTTCCTGTTCTCTTCCCTAGGTTTTCCATCTCTAGGATTCCCTCAGTTTGTATTTTCTTTATTGCTTCTATTTCTACTTTCAGGTCTACCAGTTTAATTCCTTCACCTGTTTAATTGTACTTTCTTGTATGTCTTTAAAGGTTTATTTGTTTTCTTTGTAAAGCCCTCTATCTTCTTTGTAAGATTGTATTTAATGCTATTTTGTTGTGTATTCGTTTTGTTAGGATATACAGTGCTTGCTGTAATATGATATTTGTACTTTGGAGGTGTCATTGCCCTGTCTCTTATTGATTGGATTCTTTCAAAGGCCTTTTAGCCCTTTGGATTATGTGGGTCACTGGATGTTCTTGTAGTAGGTATTGGGAGAGGTGGGAACCTCAATGGTCCTGATGTAGCAGGCCTCCTTGGAATCTATGGTTCTGAATGGGCAGTTATGTATGTTTCAGGAGTCTCTAGTCCAATGAAGATGGATACAGAAGTGGCAGGAGAAGTGGCAGGAGATGTTCCCTTGGAATGGCAAGATGTTCAGTGCAGCTTGACTTGGTCTAGAGGGCTAAGAGGAGGGAAGATGGGTGGGGGAAGGGAAGCTTACCTGTATGATTCAGGAGTCTGATGGAAGTAGAGGAGGGGAATCCCCCTTGGCTAGCAGGGCAAGTTGTGTTTCTTGTATGCAGCAGAAGGAAGGATCCTATTTTTGCAAACATTTGGTTAGTTTGTGTCTTTTGGGGGGGGGATTGAAACAGTTGATATTGACAGATATCAATGATCAATGAGTGTTAATTTCTGTTATTCTCTTGTTGTTGTTGTTGGTGTGTTTGTGTATCTGTGTCTGTGTGCTTCCCTTCTTTTGATTTTGGTCATGTGAGACTATTTCCTGTGTTTTCATGAGTGTAGTTAACCTACTTGGTTTTGAGTTTTCCTTCTAGTACCTTCCTTAGTGCTGGATTTGTTGATAGATGTTGTTTATGGAATGTCTTATTTTCTCCATCTATGATTACAAATTTTCCTGGCTACCATATTCTGGGCTAGCATCTGTGGTCCCTTAGAGTCTGTAGCACATGTGCCCAAGTCCCTTTAGACTCCCCATTGAGAATGAGGTGTAATTCTAATAGATCTGCCTTTATATGTTATTTGGTCTTTTCTCCTTGCAGCTTTTCATTTTGTATGTTTAGTGTTTTGATTATTATGTGATGAGGGGACTTTATTTTCTGGTCCAATCTTCTTGGTGTTCTATATGCTTCTTGTTAGAAATAAGCATCAAAATCCTCAACAAATCACACCATGCAGCAGGCCTCACATGGGAGGTTTATTTGGAGAGGCTCAGAGGTGGCCTCTGGGAGAGGGTGGAAGGAAAGAGAAGAGGAAGCCGGGAGGACGTGAGTGAAGTGGAGGGGGATATAAGGTATGAGCAAAGGGATAGATGAAGGAGGGACACAATCTTGTCTCCTTACAGGTTCCCTGAAAGATGGTTATAAAGATGCCTGATTGCTGTGAAGTGACTTCTAGCTGTCCACAGATGCTGTGCCTAATGCTAACATTACCTTTAAAAGTATCTCCTTCTTTAGGTTGAGGAAATGTTTGATGGTTTTGTTGAAGAGATTTCCTGAGCCTCTGAGCTGGGATTCTCCTTCCTCTATTCCTATTATTCTTAGGTCTTTGTCTTCATAGTACCCCAGATTTTCTGTAAGTTTTATGTCAGGAAATTTTTAAACTTAACATTTTATTTGACAGACATGCTTTTCTCTTATTGTATCTTCAATGCCTGACTTTGTCTCTTCTAGTTTTCGTATTTTGTTGGTGAAGATTTTTTTCTGTGGCTCTTCGTTGCTTTTCTAGTGGCTCATTTCAAGTCCCCTCAGTTTGTATTCTCTTTGTGCTTCTATTTTCATTTTAAATCTTGGCTTGATTTTGTTGTTTCCCTTCAACTTTTTTCTTTTGCTTCTGAATGGACATTAATTTCCTCCAATTGTTTGTGTTTTTTCAGGGATTCTTTAGGGGATTTAATTCATTTCCTCCTTCAGGAACTCTGTCATCCTCATAGGTTGGTTTTACAGCCTTTTCTTGTGCTTCCTTTATGGTGGGATATTCAGGACCTGCTGTGGTAGGATGGATAGATTCTGGCTGTTACTGAGTTTTTTTTTTTTTTTTTTTTTGGTTCTTTTTTTCGGGCTGGGGACCAGACAGGGCCTTACACTTCCTAGGCAAGCGGCTACCGCTGAGCTAAATCCCCAACCCCTCTGAGTGTGTTTTTAAGTTGGCATCTAAGCATCTGGGTTTGGAGTGATTTCTGGGTTTGTTTTTGTTGGGTGTGTGATTTGTTCCTTGGTTTCTGTTTCCTCTCTGGGTTCTAAGTATATGTGTGTGTGATGTTTGTGTGTAGCCTGTCTCACTGGCTCGCTGGGGTGGTGTGTTTAAGGGAAATGCTTGCTGGTTTGGGGGGTTGGGGGAAGGGAGGCCAGGGAAAAATAGTTTGTTGGAGCACTAAGGGCAATTCTGAAGTTAACTTTTAAGGGAACAGAGAGTTTGAAAAAGGTTCAAGGGCACCCTACCTGGTCTTTAGGTAGTTGAGCAGGGTCATCAGTCTGAGTTGGGGACTGAGACACAGTGATGGGGGGGAAGGGAAGCTGTGGGGGAGGGTTATGGTCTTTGTCATCCACAGGAGGCCTGGAAACAGGAGATAGGAGGCTGTAGTTGGAGTTTTATTGCAGCACTAGGGGCAATGCTGAGCACTGGGTCTGAGCAACAGAGAAGTTTTTTTTTTTTTTTTTTTTTTTTTTTTTAGTTTTTGGA
>NW_022651550.1:0-4124 GCF_011064425.1 Rattus rattus
GCACACACACACATACACATACACACACCACACTCACACAGGCACACATACACACATACACACACATGCACGCACACACACACATACACATACACACACCACACTCACACAGGCACACACACTGTGAGTCTTAAACATACTGTTCCTGCTCTGGCTTCTGGAAAACTCCAAACCCAGGCTGACCCCTGACTTACTATGGAGTGACGGGTGACCTTGACTCACACCTCCTCCCTCCTCCCTTCTCCCTCCTCCTCCTCCTACACACACACACACACACACACACACGCACGCACGCACGCACACACACACACACACACACACCTGCCATCCGAAGCGGCCCCCCAGCCCCCCGTTTCCTACTCCTTAAGGGTGACTGGAGTCCAGCCTGAACTCTCTTAACTGATTTTACACAGTTTGCTGATGTTTCGAGTTTCCAATTTCTTAGCTTTAAGCATTTGACTTCCCAGTAGAGGAGGGGGGTTCATGTGCCTGCCTGTGACTTTGGGCAGCCTGTGCCTCATTGTGGTTATGAATGTGTTACCTGCACGGTTGTGTAACACCATGTGCATCATGCTGGAGTGATTTTGCCCTTCTTTCTCCCAGGAGTCAGCCTCTCCCATTTCCAACATGTTTTTACTACTAGAGACTCAAATCACTTGGCATCATAAGGTCCTCCCCCTGTGGCCCTTGGGTCATCACTGTATGACTTTCAGACTTGCTGTCTCTGCAGGCTCATAATTTCTCTCTCTCTCTCTCTCGCTCTCTCTCTCTCTCTCTCTCTCTCTCTCTCTGTGTGTGTGTGTGTGTGTGTGTGTGTGTGTGTGTCTGCACACGTGTGTAGATGTGGAGGCCTCAGGTATCTTTATTTTTTTTTAAAGATTTATTTATTTATTATATATATAAGTACACTGTAGCTGTCTTTAGACACACCAGAAGAGGGCATCGGACCCATTACAGATGGTTGTGAGCCATCATGTGGTTGCTAGGAATTGAACTCAGGACCTCTGGAAGAGCAGTCAGTGCTCTTAACCACTGAGCCATCTCTCCAGCCCAGGTATCTTTATATTTGACATAGGGTCTCTCATTGGCCTGGCCCGTCACCGAGCAGGCTGGGCTAGCTCACTAGTGATCTGCAGAGATCCTGTTGTCTCTCCCTCCTATCTCATCCTCACTGGGATCACAGACATGCAGCCCATGCGGGCTTTCTGTGGGATCTGGGGATTGAACTCAGGCTCCCATGCTCACAGTGCCAGCACGTCACTGAGTGAGCCATTGCTCTCATCCTGAGGAGTCCTCTTTTAAGTCATGGTTCCCAAAACGTACCTGGAAGGAGCCCAGGGCCAGTTCGAAGAACAGCTGGACCTCCATGGCGTCCTCTGGGGAGAAGGCGAAGACAATGTAGTGGATGCCAAAGAGTGGGATCAGCAGGAGGGTGGACTTGGCCAGGCGCCTGGAGACACAGGGACATGCCGACACTCCCCATCTGACTCAGCCCCAGTCACAGATATAGGGCCTGACCGCTTTAAGTTTGGCTGCAATGTCTTGCTTGTTTTTCTGGATCTGACTCTTGTCTGCCTGTCTCCCCACCTCTGTCACTTATTTGTGTACCTATCAGCTATTTATCTACCACTTATCCATCATCTTCGTATGTACCTGCATACCTACCGGCCATTTGTTTACCCATCATCTACCTGTGTTCTGTCTTTAAGTGTTTGTCTCCATATCTGTCATCCATCTATACAGTTACCTATCTACCTACTTTCTATGATCTGTGTATTTTGCAGTGCTAGGTGCTGAGCCCTGGCCCTCACTCACGTGGGGCAAATATTCTGTTACAGAGCAACATCTCTAACATGCTTCCACTTACTTTGAAAAATCTCCTAAGTCCCCCGTGCTCGTCACGTGGTAAGAACAAAGCTTGCCAGACTCCTGGCTAAGCCTCGGTGCTTCCGGTCACCCACCTCTATCGGTAACAGCTAAAAGAAACTGTGCCAGCATTTAAACCAGACAGATGCCTGCTCTACTGCTGCTGTGCTTAACAAACAATGCCATGGCCTTTGCGTTCCATGCCATCTCAATACTTCCTACCCACCTCCTCCCCATCCCAGCCTTGCAATGGTCAGATCTCTCTGCTTGTCGGTTTCCTGTCTGATTTCGTAGTTTCTCTCTGCCCAGTGCCTGAGGTTTCATACTCAGGGTCTAGATCCACCCGCCTGCCCTAGTTGCACCGTCCCCAGGCTGTCTTCACACTTAGCACCGTGGAGTGAAGAGCAGGCACTCAGACGCTGCTTGCTGACTACCCAGGCAATGCCAAGCTTACCTTACTTAGAATGCTCTCCACTTACTTATAATGCTCTACTTACTTATAACTTATAACGCTCTCCACTTACTTAGAATGCTCTACGCTTACTTAGAATGCTCTACGCTTACTTAGAATGCTCTACGCTTACTTAGAATGCTCTACGCTTACTTAGAATGCTCTTATGCTTACTTACTTAGAATGCTCTGCTTACTTAGAATGCTCTACTTATACTTACTTATAATGGTTTGTTTCACTTCCTCTTGTTTCTTGTGTTCTAAGTTTTCTCATCAGGATTCTTAGAATGTTTATGAAGAAGATGAAATTGATCTGCAAAGCAAAAGTCAGAGGTCAGGCTGAAGGTGTTTTGGTTTCCCAAGTCCTCTGTCCAGGCTCTGACCCCTAGAGCTGGGGATAGGAAAGACACCACAGCCAGAATGGCAAATCATAGCTATCCATCCCGGCACCCAGAGTCCCAGGGTCATAAATAAATCTAGATACCATGGCTGGAAGTAGCAGGCACTGCTGTCCAGGGATTTACACAATTTACAGACAATCACTAACTCTTGGGCTTGGAATCCCTGGTGAATCTTGATAAACACAGGCTTGCCTGAGCCGTGGGGTCCACTTTTATTTATTGGTTTATTTATCTTTAAGTTTTATTATAATATTTGTGTTTTTGCTCAGGCATTTGTGCACACGCATGTATGCACACACACGCACACGCATGTGTATGCTGGTGTCGGTCAAAGGTTACCTGTCAGTGACAGCTTCTCTCTTCATTTGTGGGTTCTGGTGATGGAACTCAAGTTGTCTATTTGCACAGCAAGGTCTTTTTCTCATGGAGTCATTGTGCCAGCCCACCCTCTCCTCTTTGACACAGCACACCACGATGTAGCTCAGACAAGCCTCCAACTCTAAATTCTCCTGCCTCAGTCTCCTGAGTGCAAAATTACCTCACCATGCTTGGAATGAATTTGCTTTCTGGTTGTTGCTGCTGCTGTTGGGCTTGGGTTTTTTCTTTGGAGGGAGAGATTTTAAAGGTGTTTGTTTGTTTATGCAAATGTACGAGCTCTAGGTCCTGTGAGAGACTGCCTCAAAAAAATGACATGAATGTCTCCTGACAAGCCTTACCCACTCCCTCCTGCCACTCTTTAGGGAACAGCCTGCTGACCTCTGACCTCTGACCTCTGACCTCTGCGATCCTGCAGTTTCTACCTCCTGGCCCTTGCTGAGAATTCAAGCTCCAGGCTCTCCAACCGTCAGGGTTACTCACTACATCGGAGTTCCCCTACTTGTCCTCAGCTCAGCAGAGGACAGTCACTCACCAGGATGGACAGAATCACAGGCCCTCGAATGACCCACCAGATGGAAGCATTGGCGTTGATGTCCCAGCATCTGTGGAAGAGAGTGTCAGGCATCACTAAAAATGGGGAGCTAGGCTGACAAGCAGACCTGTTCCCCAGTGCAGCCTTCGAAAGGAGGAGGAGTGTGCTTACGCCCTTAGGCTTCACAGAGTGTGCCCACCATTAAGATCTGTTCTTGCAGAGTTCCTGAGTTCAGGTCCCAGCACCCATGTAGGACGGATCACAACCACCTGTAACTACAGGTCCAGGGGATCCAATCCCCTCTTCAACCTCCACGGGCAGCTGTATTCATATGACATACCCTATATGTATAAACATAATTTAAAATACTTAATCTGAAAAGTATGCACTGAATTTCATGCATGCTAGGCAAGCATTTTGCCTCTTGAGCCAGCAATTCCTAGCTGCAGAGGCACCAGCTACTGAGGCTGACGGTGGGATGCTATACTGTGTTCTTG
>NW_022651551.1:0-4085 GCF_011064425.1 Rattus rattus
ACACACACACACACACACACACAGGACTGAAAGAAGGAGTTAAGATGACTAGTACATGAACCGGGCTTGTCGTCACCACATGATGAAAGCCATCCATTGTGAGTTGACCCTGGAATCTGCTAGGATACTCTCATAGGATGACAGGTCAAGAGGTTATAGTAACCAGAAAACAGATGAACCATACGTAGCCCGAGGAAGCAGGAGAGAACAGCTAGCAGACAGTCAGGAAAGTCCCTTTGAGCATGAGTCAGAGGTCAGTCTGGGGCAAAAACATTCCAGGCAGGTGGATGGAGCTGAGAGGTGCGCACCAGAAGTGTATACAAGGCCAGAGCTGGAGGAGGAACATAAAGGAAGAATTTACAGATCAAGGTCAGACTGGGAATTCTCTCTGTTGCAATGGAGGGGTCAATGACAGGGTAATGAGGTCTATGTGTTAAGTTAATACCAGTCTGGCTGCTGCTCGGGAAACACAAGGAAGAACATCCCCCCAGGGCCCATCTGGAACCCATATGGCTGCATCTTTCCAAAAGATCACCATTAGGTTTTTAGTGAAGCTGGTGGGGTTTGCCCATGGTGCTTGCATGCAAGCCTGTGTTTGCATGCAAGTGTGTGTGTGACAGCAGAGTCTCTTAAATGACAACTAAAGCCACAGCTACTGAGAAATCCTGAGGAGAAGTAGAGCAAGTACTCAGGACAACAGTCTTGGTGTCAGGATTTTTAAAAAATGCTTCGATGTCACCCCACACTTTTAAAGATGAGATTAGAAAAGTCAAGGCCACTTAAGTGTCTGTGGCCAGCTCTGGGGATACATTGGCAGAACTCCATGCCTGAGCATTCTTGTCCCTGATGTGTGGGCTACAGAGACCAGACAATCTCAGCCATGACATCATCAAGAGTATAAGATAGATGTACGTTAGTGTGAGAGCCAGTCTTGTCAACCCCTCCTTGCTGTGTCCTGGAGCTGGTTGTGGTGTTGATGCTTGAAACAAGGCTCACTGTGCCTCTCTCTGTGCCTTCCTGGTCAGACATTAACTTGTGTGTCTTGAGATTGAACCATTCTCTTTCTTTCATTTCTATGTAATAATTAATTGGGAGGTTATCATGTCTGTTAAGTGACATGGAATGTGGCTCATATCCATGAATCAGGTAAAGAAAGGGCTATTCCACACCAGGCTCGCCTCTTTTGTGGGTACGGACCCAATCACCCACAGATAAAGATTTCTCCAACTGTACCTGCTTTTCTGGTGTTAGTTGTCAGACTGCTCATCTCCATACTCTCCCCAGAAGCGCAGCTCTCCCTACACAGAGAAGGGCCAGTGTTCTCAGCACCACATGGCCTCCAGCCAAGAGCCACATCAGAGGACAGAATGCCCATTTTGAAGGGAAAAATGTCTCAAAGCAGTTAAGGTTTGTCCCAGTTTGTTTAAAACAGTAAAGCAGTGTTAGGAGGGAGAAAAAGATTGTGTGGCTGTGAAATACCTGAATGCAAAAGGGCAGGAAAGAGAAACTTCCTATAAATAGCTCATTTCCCATTTTAAATTACAAGCAAATGATTTCCATTTTTGAAGTCCAGTATTAGAAATCCAGAATACAGGAACAAATTAGAAACTATCTATAAATAGATGAAAGGCGAATGTGGGAATTATGTCTTGAAAACCATTGGTACCTTTTATAAAGACATGAGACTGTGAGAATGAGCATCTGCAACTCTCGCTCCCACCATGAGGGCATCCATGTCAGTCACATGCACCTGCCAGTGTGTCCCTCCCTTAAGGAACCATAGACCTGTAGACACTGGCACGAAGACAATTTGTATTGCTATAAAGGTCTTCCAGAAATAAAGTACTTTTAAATAGGAAAACAAGTGTTTTTAACTAAAGAGCAATTTAGAGGACCTAGCAGCTTCCTTAGACCTAGAAATATGCTTAGAGTGCAAGCCATGAAAGTGTATAAAGCCCCAGGGAACTCATTGTGTAACCATTATGAAACAAGGACCCCAGAGACTAGAGGCCCAAGGCAAATGGCGGTCGGAGAGAGTGCGTGCCACATGATCAGGTGAAGCTCTGAGAGTCTCGAGAGAGTTGAGGTGACCTGCCCAAGCAGATGAGCTAGAGTGGTCAGGCTGTGCCATTCCATACAACAGCACTCCCTGCTGCAGTATCCACTTAAGCATGAGAGGATGAACTACAAAATTGGTCACTGGTAGAAAAGGAAGAACCAGTCTTTCTGTGAGGTTTCTAGCGAAATATAGGCAACCATCAAAGTATGAGCGTACATTCGGAGCTTATGGTCGTGGAAGCATGAATACAAAGACATTTGGGAACTGTCTGTCACGACAAACCATGACAGACACCCTGATCCCCTGTCAGTGTGACAGAAAGGTGCCTGGCCCTTACTAGAATGTGTGTAAGGCATGAACACTGGCCAGAGGGGACCAGCTCTTGGAGAAGCAGCAAGTGAGAACCTCTGGTTTACAGTCCAAGAGTTCCCCATCAGCAGCCTGTTCCTGTGCCTCTCTCACAGCAGGTCCGGCTAACACAGAATTATGATGACCTGTGGGGTCACAGCGTGCTGAAGATCAAAAGTGTGAAATACCCAATGTTCATCAAAACTCTTTGAGATACATTTCCCAGAGTATCCCACTAGCATATCTGTGAGGCACACGGGTGATCTGCAGGAAGGAAACAAGAGTCACCCCTGTGGCTATTTCACCACTGAAAAGAAATATCAACCTATCAACAGGAGACCCAGGTCGAGCATCAGACAAATGACACTGTAATATACACTAAGCAAAAGCACAAATCCAGTGCAGATGAGAAGCTGATGCCTTATTGCAGGTGAAGAGGATTGATGGGGCCAGCAAGCTGGCCACGTCCAGCCCTGGACATTGAATCCCTGGATACAAAGTGAGAATCAACGTTATGTGGCCCTCTGACCTCCGTATGTGCATCATGGAATGCATTCACACATGTGCACACAAATAAACAAATAACCTAAGTAAATAAATGAAAATCAATTTAGAGAGGCGCTGAATGAGTGGGTGGGTGGACTAATGGACAGATGGGTAGACAAAGGTAAGGAAGACGGAGATTTTATATAAATATAAAATATTTATTTTTCATTTATATATGAAGCATAGCTGCCTATGTGCAAAGGAAACATGGGCTGTGCACTGAGGAAGAGGTGGTCAGCATACCCAGAGAGAAGGCCAGAGAAGCAGGAGAAAACTGACTTCAATGTCTGACGTCAATGGCTCCCAAGCCTTGCCTTCTCTTATCCCAGATCACCCTAAACAAGAAAGTAAGAGTCCCTCTCCTCCTCAAGCCTGGGGGGAGAGTCAAATCAAAAGCCCTTGTGTTTTCCCCAAGTCTCCTCCTTTGTATAAAGCCACCACTAGTCCCTTTTACTGCAGTCATTTTCTGGACTTATAATTCTCTACTGCTGTCCCCCAAAGAGCCTCACTGTACAGTCACCAGCCTTGGATGCTCTGGGTCCAGAGGTCTAATCACTTCCTACTCCAAACCCAATCTGAGTGGCACAGCAGGAGGAAATGGGACACCTGATCATCTTTTCCTGTTTGAATTTACTGGAAATTTAGATCCGCTGTCTTCATCACTGGAAGTGGTTCAGGGAAAGCCACGGGCTTCTTTCCTGCAGTCTTATGACGCCAGAGATTGTGGCTGCCCGAACAGTTCCTCTTCAGTTCTTTCTGGAAGGCCATCACCTGCTCTCCCTGAGGCTAAAGGGTCACACATCCACACATCCCTCTTCCTTCTTCCTGTTCTTTCTAGGTCACCTCCTGCTCTCCCTGAGGCTGCAAGACCACACATTCCTGGTCCCTCTTCCTGTTCTCTGGAAGGTCATCTCCTGCTTTCCCTGAGGCTGCAGGGCCACACCAAACATGAGTGGCTTCCAAGCAGCTCTCTCCTGCTTTAATCATTTGAGCCATGCCACCAGAGCTCCAATATTCATGTTGTCTGTTATCCCCCATGTCCCCTCCCACCTGTCAAATCTATTCCCACTTCCGGATGGAATCCCACACTCAGCCACAGACAGCCCAGAGGTGAGGATTAATATTTCAAGAG
>NW_022651552.1:0-4105 GCF_011064425.1 Rattus rattus
GTTTCCAGGGACTAAGCCACTACCCAAAGACTATACATGGACTGACCCTGGACTCTGACCTCGTAGGTTGCAATGAATATCCTAGTAAGAGCACCAGTGGAAGGGGAAGCCCTGGGTCCTGCTAAGACTGAACCCCTAGTGAACTAGACTGTTGGGGAGAGGGCAGCAATGGGGGGAGGGTTGGGAGGGGAACACCCATAAGGAAGGGGAGGGGGAAGGGGGATGTTTGCCCGGAAACCGGGAAAGGGAATAACATTCGAAATGTATATAAGAAATACTCAAGTTAATAATAAAAAAAAAAATTAAAAAAAAAAAAGACACATTCTTGAAGAAAATGGTCTTTCCCAGAAGTCATCAGCTACCTTTAGTTCTTCTTCTAGGACTTATTAAGATCAATAATAGCTTTTCATCCTTTTTATGGTTTTAACTTATGTTTTATACAGTGTTCTTGATCATGTTTCCCTTAGACAACTCCTGCTCGATTCTCCATATTTCTCTGAATACACAATGACATATTTATTCCCTCACTACAAAACAAAACAAAATATAAATGAAAATCAAAGCAAATCAAAACTAATGAGACAATAAAGTTTATGGTATTTTCCATAATTTACAACAGGTCTGAGTGGCAGGTGATGACCACTTTTAATGCACAAGTGAGACCACTGAAGTCTGTTGACTGAGAGTTGGAGAAATAATCTGGGATTTGGACATATCTTTGTGTTTCCTTGAATGGTCTGATTTTCCCAGTCTCATTTCAGTCTACTCTAAAGTAGAAAAATAATTCTGCCATCTGAATTCTGTAGCTACTCTTTGGACTTTCTTTTATCAATTTCTGAAGAACAAAGAATACTCATAAGTTTGGTTATCCAATGAATATGCATTTATGGCTATACATGACTAGATTGTGTATTTTTCTAGAATCTATCTATTCAGGATTTGATTTAATTTTCTCTTGAGTCCATTCATCATCTCAAGAAACACAATTCATGTGATAGACACAGATTTGAGCAGTATCAGTAAGCAAAGTAGATAATTAGGCAGTTTGATGCATGTTCTACAGAATAAGAAAAAATAGAAAAAACATAGAAAAATGGAAAAATATTTGGGTGTGGAGGTAGGTGTAGAGTTGAAGAGTTTGATTATGGGATCATTATTGAGAGGGTCACACTTGTGAGCAACCAAAATGGATAAAATAAATTTCTAAGAAAAAGTGAAAATATATTGACTTTTAAAGTTTTGAGTCACAGATACAATAAGTCTGTAAATAAGTGTACCTAATTCCATGCATCAAATACAGCAAAAAAATTCTCTGAGAATTTAATTTCAGTGTTCCTCTTTTACTTTGCTAGATTATGTGCTACATGTCCAAGAGAAGGGTGGACAGGCCTCAGAGATCTGGACATAGGGTTATTTGCTCATCTCAAAGAATTTAGAAAAATCAAGAACCCTTAAAATATGGTAGAGTGATTTTCATGACTCAAAAGCATTGGGGTAATTTACCATAGCAGAAGGAGCAAACTGAATGTTTAGAGTCTGCCAGGTTTAGTATTCTCTTCGCTGCCTCAGTATTAACTTGTGACCTGAGGAGTCTTCCAGATTCTTCAGTAGATTCTAATTTTGGGGGTTCATAGCATCTCATGAGACTTGGGTAAGACACATGTAGAACACACTTTTCTAGTACTTAAATTTTAGTATTATTTTCCTCCAGCACTAGGAGATTTCTGTAGCCACAGATCAACATAGAAATATCATGGCTGAATTTGCTTTTAAGTACAAAGCATAGTACTTGGCATACACTAAGAATTCAAAACACATTGTAAATGTTTTTGGAAGATGACTCACACATGTCCATTGCTGTGACCAAAGGAAGGCTTAAAGGCAGCTGAGTTGTGCAAGACAGGTAGGACTATAATCCCTATAAATCAAAGATGGTGCTTTTAATTTGTTTTTCTCCTATAAATTCCATAATGGAGATATGGACATCTGGATACAAATGAGACCTTCACATTCCATATTTGCATTATATAATATAGTTTAGGTTCTCTCTTTGAACAATCTTAAGTAAAAATCCTATTCATTTGTTGATATCTGCACTTAATTCATTTGGCAGCTGTCCCTATACTTGCAAAATGAAGAAAATGTAGTCTTGATGTTCTTAGGTTGTCATAACATGATGCCATGTAGTACTGTCTTCAACAGTGTACAGTTGTGTTTTCAGAGATTTATGGTTATTCTTTACTGAGTTACATTTCACAATTTAGAAATGTCCATCTGAAAGAAATGGACAGAGGGAAGATAGGAACAAAAGAGGGATAGAGAGGTGCAAGATATTCTTCTCATCAAATCACTTAACTGTGCAGACTAGGACATCAGCTTTATCTTCTGGAATTTCATCCATTTCCCAAATGTAGTCACATTGGATTCATCAACTGAAAAGCAGGACACAAGTATGTATTAAGTATCAACACAATAATAATCTGTTGCAATAAGGTATCTCAAATATCAAGCCTGGCTTAGGGCACACATTTCTTCTGCCTCTTCTCAAACTCCAAACACTTATTAATAAATTAATTTATTTTTATATGCATTTGAAAATGCTCATGTGAGTGAGGGTACATTGTGGGGAGGTGTTCATGTGTACATTTGTGTATGTGTGGAGCTCAGAGGGCAACTTTTGGTATTGTTCCTCAGGAGCCCTCTAGCTTGTACTTTTTTCCCAACTGTCTCTCATTGGCCTAGAATCCACCAAGTAGGCTATGCAGGGGCCAATGAACAAGAGGGATGTTTTAGCCTTGGTCTCTTTAGTACTGGGATCAAAAATGTATACTACAGTGTCTGGTGTATTTTTTAAAGTGATATCTTGGTATTAACTTAAGCTTTTCATGTTTACAAGGCAAGCACTTTAGCAAATGAGATACTCCTCAGTATTTTGGTAAAATTTTATAATTGTGAAATAAACCAAGTCTATTTAATCTAATATTTGCCATTTAATTGAGTGATAATAAGTTATGACTGACTCCATGATATTGTTTTCTATTTTTCTTTTTTTGAAAATTGTTATATTTTCATAAAATATATGATGAGTAGTATTTACACTCCCTCAACTCCTCTGAGATTTTTCCTCCTTTTCCATCTGAATACATATCTTTTGGGTTTACTTACTATATTTGAAATTTTATTTATTGAATGTAATGTTGATATTAAGCATAATGGATCAAGCTAAATTCTAATTTTATCTAGTCCTAGGTGAGATTTCCTAGTGGAATGGAACAATATAATGATACAGTGACTGAGTTTATCTTGCTGGGATTCACAACAGACGCTATCATGGAGCTGGTCCTGTTTGTTATTTTCCTTGCTGTGTATGCATTAACTGTGTTAGGAAACAGCACCCTCATTGTGTTGATCAGCAATGACTCCAGGCTCCACACGCCCATGTATTTCTTCATTGGAAATCTGTCTTTTCTGGATCTTGGATTGTCCACAGTCTATACACCAAAGATCTTAGTGACCTGTATCTCTGAAGATAAAAGCATCTCTTTTGCTGGCTGCGTGGCTCAATTCTTCTTCTCTGCTGGACTTGGATATACTGAGTGTTACCTTTTGGCTGCCATGGCTTATGACCGCTATGTGGCTATCTCAAAGCCACTGCTTTATTCACAAGCCATGTCCTTAAAACTGTGTGCATTTTTAGTGGGAGCCTCCTATCTGGGTGGTTTAATAAACTCTTTCATCATCACCAAAGACACATTTGCCTTGACTTTCTGCAGTGACAATGTGATTGATGACTTTTTCTGTGATATCCCACCTCTGGTGAAGCTCGCCTGTGGCAAGAAGGACAGCTTTCAGTCTGTGTTATTCTTCCTCTTGACTTCCAATGTCATCATCCCCATTGTGTTCATCCTGGCCACCTACCTCTTCATCATTGCCACTATTTTGAGGATCCGCTCCACTCAGGGCCGCCTCAAGGCTTTCTCCACCTGCTCCTCCCACCTTATTTCTGTGACCTTGTACTATGGCTCCATTCTCTACATCTATGCTCGGCCCCGGTCCAGCTACTCTTTAGATAGAGACAAAATTGTTTCAACCTTTTACACAGTGG
>NW_022651553.1:0-4099 GCF_011064425.1 Rattus rattus
CGAAATGTATACAAGAAATACTCAAGTTAATAAAAAAAAAAAAGAAAAGAAAAAATAATAATTAAAAAAAGAACTATAAACAAAAATATTTAATAAATATATTAAAGTTTTAATTGAAAAACAATTATATCATTTCCTCCTTTATTTCTATCCTCTAGCCACCTGTTAACTCTACCTCAAACGCCTCTGATGGTGTCATCTGCAAGTTTGATTTAATAGCATTCTTTTCCTATGATCATTATTTTTTACATATATGCACTTTTACAAATATATATAAATACTTCCTGCTGAGTGTGTGTGTTTGTGTGTGTGTGTGTGTGTGTGTGTGTGTGCATTTTGTGTATACAGCTTCAAGTCTGATCACTCTACATTTGCCAAAAACTAAGAGCTCATATGTGGAAGAAGATAATTCTCTTCCTTCAAACAGAAACTTCAAAGTATGTATAGTTCTTTGGCTAGGGCTGGAACCCTGAGAAATTTACCCTCTTCAGTGTTAACATGCCCATTAATATTGGCATTGTTAAAGTCCTATTTACACAACCATTTCTTGGAAAGACTGTCTAATTGAAAGGGGGTTACAAATCAGTCTTTCCTAAACATGTGTTTCCTTGATGTTTTTTTGTTAGAATCTACTTAACATATGATTTTGACAAATAATTATTATTGTTTGTATTCTTTTTGAACATTGCAGAAGGTGAAACTTAACCATTTTAAGGGAGGCAATGATTAAGTGGTATAGAGGAATATATTTCAGAAGTTTATACTTTCTGCTTTCTGCTTGTTTTTTGTAAAAATCAAAATATTGAAATTAATAAAATGCCATGACAATTATCAGCTGCTGTCAAAGATAATTTATTGAGGGGATAATTCAAATCAATCATGAGTGATCTTTATGAATGTTTACTTATGTCTTAGTAAAACTGACTGAAATATAACATTTCACACTAAAATACTTTTAAATAATAAAATAGTTGCAAGTATCATTTGTAATTTGTTATTAAAATTAGCACAATTCCTTATATTACTTAAGAGAATCATTTCCTTTTATTTCTTGCAGTATTACATTTTAAATTTAACATTTCATCTGAAAAGAATACTAAACATCTAAGTATATAGTATTAATTTGAAAAACATGTATTATTTTTTTAAAAAATGGTCAGATTTTATTTCTTTTTTTTTTTTTTGAGCCAAAATTTTATTTATTCATTTCTTGCATTTGAAGTACTCCTCGATGACATCCTTGGCCTGAGATTCTTTGCCATAGTCCTTAACTACAACGCAACTGCAACCAACCACTTTCCGTGGTTTTCCCTCTCGATCAATTTTACAGAGGCCTACCCATTCCCCTAGTTTCTTGTTGTCATCAACCTTGATCAGGTTGATCTGGTGCTCGGCACAGAGTGCCTCCACCAGCTTGACATACATGGGCTCATCACAGTTGGATGCAAGCACACAGAGATGGGCTTGGCGCCTAAAATGCAAAATTAGAAAGTGAAACCACGGCCTCAAGTGTCTCCAGTCAAGGCATCTCACCATGCTAGTAAAGCTTACTATGCAGCACACATTAGTGTGCCCCAAACTGCTGGAGCGCATACAATTTTCCTATCCAAACCTTGACCCTTGGATAACATATGCCATTATTTCTTGAGGAAGCCTACTTATGGCCAAAGGAAACCATGACCACTCACTTTCAAGACATTTTAATCTGCAAAGTTGATTCAAGCATTGTAAATAATCACAACAGGAGCTGCGATGCCCACCTGGATTCAAGTCAGCTTGCAGGAAATTCAAATATTAAAATCACCTGACATCCTCGTGCATAGACATAATAAAAACAAGGCATATTCCCAAATATCCCAGACATAGCTAGTTCCCTCAGACACTGCAACATTGCTAAGTGGTATCTGTAAACTACAGATGTCAACGACGTTCCCTTTTTCTTTTTGCAAAAGTACCGATTATCCCAAGTGCTACAGGTTTGTCAGACTAGCTGAATCTCACCCATGAAGCTTTTATTTCTTTTAGCATACATTTTTGTAATCAAAATGATTTTCCATATGAACCTAATTCCATCAGAGTTACTGAAGTACCATAACTAAACCGTGTATTTAATATAAACATATACATTTTGGCAAAGCAATGGATTTAGCTTAAAAGGCAGTAAAATAAATCAGCTGAGAAGGTAACACATGGAACTAAACTAAGTGTTTCTGAGATTGGAAAATTAATCAAAACGATGCTAGAATTCATGTAAGTTAGCAGACAATGCCGCTATACTCAATAGACAAACAATAACTGTTGTAAAGTCTGTTTCAAAAGTACATTATGAAATTCTTCATAAATTAATTTCTCATCTGAACTCAAATATGAAGTATCTCAATGTAAAAGATCAGCCTTTGGGAAGTTCATCAATAATCTGAAAGTGGAGAATAGTGGTATGAAGACACTAAGATAATTACCTTTCTCACTATGCTGTTGTTGTTGTTGTTTTTTTCTTTTCTATTTTTGTTACACTACTCTTTCAGCTCTGATAGTAGTGCGAATCCATTCAAACATTGCAAATATTCTCTAAAGTATGTTGGGGGAAGCACTATTGTTGAATGCATGGCATGCTTGATCATTGAACATGGAAGAAGCTAACTGGTACTGATATAAAAGCTTCACCCCTACTGTTAGTCCTCACAATACAGGAGATACTATAAATGATACTAGAAGATTAAAAATACCCAGCAACATTATCGATGAGTTACATTAGTGACTGAATTGCCAAGATATTCCTACTAGTGCAATAGTGGATAAAATCAGAGAAGTAGTTAATGTTTTCTGGTTATATTTCAGGTCCATTCCATAGGATGATACCCATACATATAACCATTGTACAGCTGATTTTATAACTCTGGATTATTCAAAGGAACTGTAGAAGAACCAAGCACTATTGCATTGCTAAATGGACTTAGAAGTAAGCTGACTCTTCAATACTTATACACATAGATGAAGGCATCTTTCATCCATCTATAGAAAAGAGTCTAATGTTAAAAAGTTACAATTGATGTGGAGTCCAACAACTTGCCTACAAGTGAAGAACAAGAGACTTAGTCATAATTGTAATATATTGCAATGGTTATTTTTGGTCGCCACTTGACTACATCTGGAATTAAATAAAACACAAATGACTGGGACTAGGCACAGCTATGAGACATTTCTTTCCTAATTTAATCATTTGAGGAGGGAAGACATATTTCTTAACTGAATTAAGGTGAAAGAGTAAACATTTAATTCAAATCTTTCTTAATTGATTCTTTGTAAATTTCACAATATGTATCTCAATCCCACTCATCTCTCCATCCATCTATTTTTTCACTCTTCCTCCCAAAAGAAATCATCATATTGCCATGTTCATACATAGTTGGTCAGCAGCACATGTAAGAATAGTAGTAAAAGCAGTATTCAAAAAATTGTATAAGCCCAGACCAAGTTAAAACACAGGAAAGGGAATTGAGCAAAAGTTAGTCTACTATCTGGTATGGATTGATAACTGATAATTTATAAAACAGAAATCATTTTCCTCTAATTCTCACCTGTAGAAATTCAATCATGCTACAGTGGAAGGCCATTCAGACAAGAATATTAGGGAAGCACAAATTGCTCTTGATAGATGTGTGTGTGTGTGTGTGTGTGTGTGTGTGTGTGTGTGTGTGTGTAATAGAATACAACTTGGTTATGAATAGGGAGAGTTAGCAGAGTTAATATGATAAGAACACATTATATGATTTTTTATGAAAAGCGTGTGTGTGTGTGTGTGTGTGTGTGTGTGTGTGTGTGTGTGTGTCCCAAAATTTTATGAGCACTGGGACTGGATAAGATGTAGTTCAATTTTATTTTACTTTTTTCATCTTTATTAACTTGGATATTTCTTATTTACATTTCAATTGTTATTTCCTTTCCCGGTTTCCGGGACAACATACCCCTAACCCACCCCTCCCCTTTTCTATGGGTGTTCCCCTTCTCACCCTACCCCCATTACCACCCTCCCCCCAACAATCCTATTCACTGGGGGTTCAGTCTTGGCAGGACCAAGGGCTTCCCCTTCCACTGGTGC
>NW_022651554.1:0-4098 GCF_011064425.1 Rattus rattus
TTCCATCTCTCTTGGTATAGTCAAATAGGCTTACTCCCTCCACTACTCCATCCACCTCTACCTCCGGGGTCTCGTCAAAATAATTGGATACCTCCTCCACAGTAATTTTCCGTCTCATTACTTATAGCCGCTACCCGCAGGTACGGTACCTAGGGTTCCCTCCTTAGGCATAGTTGTCTCCGTATTGGGGTTAGGGGCCTTGGCCGGATCCATAGTTAGCATTTCTCGTTCCGGAATTCCGTTAATGGCAAATGCCAGTTCTACTCCCCACATATCCTTTACCTTAGTAGCAAATAGTTCTAGTTCGCTGAGAACCGCTCTCTGGCGATTAGCAATGGAAGTAATGTCCTTATAGTTCTCTCCGGCCGTAAGCCTATCTCCCTTGGGGTTAGTATTACTTACCCTACCCAGCTCAAATGCCCTTCTATCTAGCATATTGAATGTCACATAGTGTAGTTCCCTTAGGTCCTGTCCGGTAGCAAAGACCTTGGGAATTACATCCATCCTCTGTCTCTCGTCTGTTAGAAAGTATGGTTCTATGGTCTCTAGACGTGCGGATAAATCCTCAAGATAGGTTCTAATAGAATTGGTCCCCGAAACCTGAATTCTCTTTATCATCATATTAGAAAAGGTCACTAGCTTTTTAAGCGATATACAGTACTCCAAGGAGTACTCAAACCAGTTAATGAAATTTGACATGTGGTTTCCACTCCATCTGGCCCTCACTAGGTGTTCACGCCAGTTGGGGATATCCACTGTCAGTCCCGTTGCTAGATGTAGAAACCTTGTGTCCTTGTCATACTCATTGAGGGTTATTTTCACCCAGGTATCAAATCCTCCTACCTCCTTGAAATACTCTATCTCATCGGGTTTTTCCTTCCCTAGGTCTGTGGCATCTACAGTATAGGAGGACTCGTCACTAAAGAAATCGTAGGATACATATATGGTCTCGTTCCAGAATAGCTCTTTATAGAATCTTTCCCCTATCTCCATAAATTCTGAATCCCTATTGGTCTCCACGAATTCACAGTACACAGGCTGTGCTAGGTTTTCCATATTCCGCATGATTAGTGGAATTGGGATTGTCTGAACTATTTTGTTAAACACCTCTGAATCGGTGTTATTAAAGAACAACCATTTAAAAGATATGTTCGACTGCTGATTAAAGAAATTTACTAGATCGCATGCCCCGTGGGTAACCGGGCCTCCATAACCGGTTTTGGAACCCGGATGTACGGTCCGCCATCCAAGGGGCTTACCATACTCAAAGTCGTCCTCGTATCCTGCCATTCTATATCATTAGGGAGGGGTGTACCCTCTGGTTCTCGTAGGGTAGATGCTGATTGGTATTTACTACTAGGGTAAATAACTCTAGGCTATTAACCGAATCGAAGTATAAAGACCTAAACTTATATAGCCTATATACCTCATTAAAAAGGCCCTCTATAGTAGCCCTCTTGGAGGTATTATGAAACTTGTTATATATGGATAAATCGTCAGTCCATATCTCGGTCTGGGATAGTGAGGATATCTCAAGTTTACTACAGCGGACAACCCCTACTATATTATCTTTAGACAACTCCTTTTCCCTAAACTCCACATGAACTACAGTTGGGTTCAGGAGGGAACCAGCGTTTATGGCAAAGGAAAATACATGTTCCATCTGATTATAGATTTCTGGGGTCAGGACAGTAGGACTGGGTTTTATGATCCTATTATGCTTTAGAAATATCTGTTCCTGTACTCCGGCGTGGTGGGCGGCACCGGCCTTGTGACCTATGGTATTTTTATATAGCCCTCCTGAATTAATAAATAGTATTACTGTCTCCCCCTTCTCACCCCTCTTTACTATCCTAAGTTTGTCTCCAATATCTATACCATAGAAACTTAGTATGGGGTGCTCAGGTACATTCTGCATATTACCCATCATGTATACTTTGACCTCCGGTTTATTACGCTGGATAGTATGTATGGAGGCGGACCAGGCATGTAATATGGATTCATTAACTCTATTGATTGGAGAGTAGGATAGGATCTCGTCGAAAAAAATAGTAGTATATCCCTCATAGTTACCTCCGGATAGAGTATTGGACCCAAAGAAGGTGTAGCACCTACCACAGGGTTCTATTCCAGCATCTATCAATTTTTTATAGGCCACCATAGGTCCTTTCCCCGTCTCCTCATCGTAGTTTTCGTGATACCATCTGGAGAACAATACTTTATCAAATAGATAGGGTATGTCCTTATAGTAGACCACCACTACTGGACATCTAGTATCCGTTATGAACTCTGCTAGTTCTGTATTCAGCTCCTTAGGATAGACCCGGCCATATAGGAATCTCTCACCCTCCTTGAGACATTTAGACATCATCCTAAAAATCTCTGTGGTCTTGCCACTCCCCTTGGCTGATAGATGTATGCAGATGTTATAGGGGATCTTTAATGAATCTATATGGGCCTGTCTAAAGAACTTGTGTTGGGAGGCTATGGTGGTAAACTCCCTATACTTAACGGCCTCTAATTCCTTGACTTCACTATTCCTCTTCTGGGACTCGGCCTGAAGGCGCATTGCGTCCTCCAGGACCTCTAGAGTCTTAGACTGTTCCTCCTTTATAAGGTCTTTGAGGTTCACTCACTATTTATGTTTCACGTAAATATTATGATAGATATCTATCATCTCCATTGAATGTGCGTACTCCGTAATATAGTCTCTGGTCCCCTCAGCATAGGGTTCTACCCGGTTACGGATAAGTTCTGGGATTACCCAAAATTGGATCATGTCTTTCTCTATGATATATGCTGTGTTATCGTCCATGCACTCTACCAGTTCAACTCTAACTCCGGAGAAGGAGTTAAGGCCGAATCCCTGGGTCCCCGGAGTAAGATATATTAGGTCGTTATTCAGTTTACGTCAACATTCGGCAGGTAGCATTAGTACCAGGTCATCTGCACTTACGTCTCGGTTCACCCCCTCGAATGTCTCTTTCTTGACCCTATATTTATCCTCGAACCCGTCATTCAGGATCTTAGCGATTTCGTCTTGGCACTTAAGGAGCACTGCTAGGAATTTTTTACTTCCCGGACTTAGGTTATCTCTCACCCATTGTTTAGAGGATAGGATAGGGTCTGTGGCGGAATCCACCTCTACTTTCTTGCTGTCCTTAGTTAGCTCTGCATTTATTTTGGCTAGGGCCGTATCCAACTTATGTTCAGTGACCTTGGTTTTAGCTATTACCTTTTGTAGGTTAATTTCCCCATACCCCTCGGACATATAGAATTTATACCCATTAGTATTTCCGTCTGAAGGCTTAATGTAGCGTCCTATATATGCATCTAGCTTTTTCATCTTTTTAGTCTTACCCTTAAAGATAGAGTAGGATAGATATTTGATATACATAGGAAGTGTTTTAGATAGGGCCTTAAGCATTAGTCCCCAGTACCACTCGGGGTTCTGGAATCTTACTTGGTCTCTATCCCAATAGATAGTCATGGGACATACAATCCTCATAAGCTCTCCGAACTCCACGTGGTGTACCGGTATCTCACCATATCTGTAAGATAGCCTATGGTCGTGAGGATCGGGTTCCGGCCTTACGTGCATACCCATATCCCCTGAAACCACGAATCCGTATTTCCCATTAGGAAATTTCATTGGCATTCCAAATCGAATGAATCATGTAGGGTAGGTGTGTGTCTCATCTAGGGTGTACTGCCAAAGATAGGTTATGGCATTATCAAGTTCCTTAACCTGAATTGCCTTTTGCTGTTGAGGGGTTAATGCCTGAAATAGATTTAGATCCGCCATAGCCTATATTACTTCATCATACCTTTTATTATATCTATAGTCTCACGGGCTTTGGAGTAATCGGTTCTCGCTGCCTCGTTTATATAATTCCTACTCTTCTCGTCCCAATCGTAGTAGCCCTTTATGGTAGGTTTAGGTCTAGAGATCTGTTTGGGTAACTTATCCTCCAGGGCGTCTAGGCGGGAGTTAATCTTATCTACGGTCTTATCAAAGCCCTTTAGGAATCCCCCTAGAGCATCTATGGTTTTATTAAGTACTAGTGTTTTCTCCTCCAGCTTATTTAGGAGTTCTTG
>NW_022651555.1:0-4097 GCF_011064425.1 Rattus rattus
CCTCAAAAATATATTGGGGTAGCTAACCAAGGAAGTGAAAGACCTGTGTGATAAAAACATTTACATCTTTGAAGAAAGAAATTAGAAAGTATCAGAAGATGGAAAGACCTACTGTGCTTTTGAATTGGTAGGATTAATATAGTAAAAATGACTATCCTACTAAAGTGAATCTACAGAGTCAACACAATTCCCATCAAAATTTCAACACAATTATTTAGAGAACCTGGACAGTTTTGAGCTTCATATAGAAACACACACACACACACACACACACACACACACACACACACACACACACACACACATGATAGCTAAAACAATCCTGAATAATAATGGAACTGCTGGCAGTGTTTCCATTCCTGATCTCAAATTGTGTAATAAAAACATTATAATATTGGCATAAAAACAGACAGGTTGCTGAATGGAATAAAAGAAAGGCCCAGACTTGAGTCCTATGGACACCTGCTTTTTGATAGACAAGCTGAAAATACACATGGGGAAAAGACAGCATCTTCAACCAATGGTGATCATCAAAGTGGATGTCTACATGAAGAATGCAAATAGATCCATACTTATCACCCTACAGAAAACTCAACTCCAAATGGATGGACATACATTGAATCTGACAGAAGAGAAGGTAGGGACTAGTTGAACTCATTGGCCCAGGAAAAGACTTTCTGAATAGAAAACCAATAGCAGAGACACTAAGAACAACAATTAATAAATGGAACCTTGTGAAATTCAAAAGCTTCCATATGGCAAAGGATACCATCATGTAGTCAAAGTGGCTGGCTACATAATGGGAAAAGATTTCATGGTGTCATAAAAAAACCCAGCTGAGCAATAATCCATTATATAAATGTACCACATTTTCTTTATCCATTTTTCAGTTGAGGGATATCTAGGTTAGTGAACCTTTCTTTAAGTGTTTCTTGGCTATTTGAGATCCCTCTATTGACAAGTCTCTATTTAGTTTTTAAATTGAATTACTTGGTTTTCTGATATCTAGTTTCTTGAGTTCTTTATATATTTTGGATATTAGCCTCTGTTGGATGTGGAGTTGCTGAAAATCTTTTTCTATTTATAGGCTGCCATTTTGTCCTATTGACAGTGTCGTTTGCCTTACAGATTTTCCGTTTCATGAGGTCCCATGAAGTAACTATTGATCTCAGTACCTGTTCTATGGGTGTTCTGTTCAGAAAGTTGTCTTCTGTGCCAACACATTCAAGGCTAGTCCCACTTTCTCTTCTATCATGTTCAGTGTATGTGATTTTATGTTGATGTCTTTGATCTACTTGGACTTGGGTTTGTGCAGTGTGGTAAATAAGGATTTCTTTGTATTCTTCTTCATGAAGACATCCAGCAACATTTGTTGATGATGCGGTCTTCTCAATGTATATTTCTGGCTTCATTATAAAAAAATCAGGTATCTGTAGGTATATAGATTTATGTGTGGGTCTTCAATTTGATTCCATTGACCAATGATTCCATTTTTGTGTCAATACCATGTCTACAGCTGAAATCAGAGATGGTCACACTTCCAACGGTTTTATTGTTGGTTCAGGATTGCTTTAGCTTTTCCCATTTTGTTTTGTGTTTCCACATGAAACAGAGAATTGTCTTTTCAAGGTCTGTAAAGAAGTGTGTTAGAACTGAGTGGTGGTGGCACACACCTTTAATCTTAGCACCCAGAAGGCACAGCCAGGTGGATTTCCATGAGTTCAAGGCCAGTCTAGCGTACAGAGTGAGTTCTAAGACAGCCGAGGCTATTCAGAGAAACACTGTGTTAAAAAATTAATGAATATTGTGTTGAATTGATAGATTGCATTTGGTTAGGATGGCCATTTTTATTGTGTTAATTCTAGAGATGTATGAGCATAGGAGATCTTTCCATCTTCTGATACCTTCTTCAATTTCTTTCATTAAAGATTTGAAATTTGTATCAGATAGATCTTTCACTTGCTTGGTTAGAGTTATCCCAAGATATTTTATATTATTTGAGTCTCTTGTGAAGGGTCTTGTTTCCATGATTTCTTTCTCAATCCATTTGTCCTTTGTATAGAGGAGGACTATAGATTTGTGAGTTGATTTTCTAAAAAATCTAGACACTTTGCTCTAAGTGTTTATCATTTGTAGGAGTTCCCTGGTAGAGTTTTTTTGGGTCACTTTTATGTAATATTATGTCATCTGTAATTAATGATACTTTGACTTTTTCCTTTCTAATTTTATCCCTTTGGCTTTCTTCAATTGTCTTATTGCTCCAGCTAAAACTTCAAGTACTAATTGAGTAGTTATGTAGAGAGGGGACAGCCTCTCTTGTCCACCACTTAATTTGATGTTAGCTGTAGGCTTGTTGTAAAGTGCTATTATTATGCTTCTGTATGTCCCTTGTGTCCCTAACCTCTCCTGGAATTTTATTATGAAATGGTATTGGATTTTGTCAAGGGACTTTTCCACAGCTAATAAGATGACTATGTGTTTTTTCCTTTCAGTTTATTTATATGGTGGATTACACTTACTGATTTTCATATGTTGAACCATCCTTGAACCTCTGAGATGAAGTCTACTTGATCATAGTAGATGATATTATTGATGTTGCTGGAGGTTTGCAAGCATGTTATTGAGTACTTTTGCATCTATGTTCATAAGGGAAATTGGTCTGTAATTCTTTTTCTTTGTTGAATCTGTATGTCACATGTGTATAAGGGTAACTTTGGGATCATAAAATGAATTAGGCAATGTTCCCTCTGTTTCTATTTCGTGGAATAATTTGAGAAATATTGATGTTAACTCTTATTTGAAAGTCTGTAGAATTCTGTTCTAAAACCATCTGGTTCTGGGCTTTTATTTTGTCTGGGAGACTTTTAATGACTGCTTCTAGTACACTTCTGGTACACTAGGGGATACAGGTCTATTTAAATTGTTTATCCGATCTTGATTTAACTTTGGTAAATGGTACCTTAGGAGAAAAGGTCTTTAGATTCTCCAGTTTTGTAGAGTATATGTTTTTAAAGTATTCCCTTATTATTCTCTGGATTTCCTCAGTGACTGTTGTTATGTTCCTAAATTTTTGTTTCAGATTTTGTTAGATATTCTTTTTATGTCTTTAAGTTAATGTGGATTGTGGTTTGCCTATATTGTTGATTTTCTCAATGAACCAACTCTTATTTCATTGATTCTTTGCATTGCTCTTTTTGTTTCAGTTTCATTGATTCAAGTCCTCAGTTTGAATTTTTTTCTTGCTGTCTAGACCTTTTTGGTATGCTTACTTTTTCTTCTTTTTTTCCCCTAGAACAGTGGTTCTCAATATATGGGTTTCGACCCCTTTGGGGTGTTGAATAACCTTTTCATAGGAGTCACCTCAGAGCATCAGAAAACATAGATTTTGCCTTATAATTCCTAACAATAGCAAAATTATCATTATGGAGTAGCAACAAAAATAATTGTATGGTTTGGGATCAGCACAACATGAAAAGCTGTATTAAAGGGTCACAGCATTAGGAAGGTTGAGAACCTCTGTTTTAGAGCTGTTAAGTCTCTAGTGTGAGACCTCAGTAAGTTCATTATGAAGGCGCTCAGTGCTGTGCTTTGAACTTCCCTCTTAGCACTGCTTTCATTGTGTCCCATAAAATTATGTGTGCTGTGCAATCCTTCCATTGAATTCTAGAAAGTTCTTTAATTTCCTTCTTATTTTTGTCTGGACCCACTTTTTACTCAGTAGAGAGTTGTCCAGTTTCCCTGAGTTTGCAAGCTTCCCGCTGTTTCTATTGTTGGTGAAATCCAACTTTAATCTCTAGTGGTCTGATAGGATGCAGGGGGCTATGTTAATTTTCTCGCATCTGTTGAGACTTGCTTTGTGTCAGAGTATATATCAATTTTACAGAAAGTTCCATGAGAGTCAGAGAAGAAGGTATATTCTTTTGTCTTTGTATTTGGGTGAAATGTTCTGTAGATATCTGTTAGGGACATTGTGTTTATAACATCTGTTAGGTCTAGCTTTTCTCTGATTAGATTTTGTCTGGAAGACAAGTCTACTGGAGAGAATGAGGAACTGAAGTCCCCCACTATCAGTGCGTGAAGATTAATATGTGATTTAA
>NW_022651556.1:0-3874 GCF_011064425.1 Rattus rattus
AACATTGTTTCTTTATAGTATGAACTATGAGATCATAACATTGTACATAGAATACCACTGGATTTTAGCTCTTTGGCTCACTATCATTCCTAAGAAACTGATCTTCTTGAGAAAAATCTTTATTTTTCATCTGATATTCCTAGTTCATATATCATAGAAGACACTGAAGAAATTTGAGGAGCAGTAGGGCATACAAGTTGTGAAAGTAATTACATTGTCATTTGAAATTCTTATTCTAATGTCACTATTATGTTATCTCCAGCTTCTGTTAATCACTATTCCTAAATCCTAATAAGAATGATTCTGCTTCTATTTATTTAGCATATCCATGCATATCTTTCATTCTTTTGCAATTCAGAAGAACTACACCTACCATTTCTTACACAGGGCACAGAGACCTATTATTGTCACCTTTATGTCTCCCCCTCTAATTTCAATTTTGTTTCTCAAGTGGTCACTACGAGCTGTATCTGGGCTTTTACACAGGCTCTTACACTTTTCCTTTGCCTCACATATCTAGTAAATTTCTCCTCATATTTCAAGACTCATCTTGGGCGTTTCTGTGGTTTTAAAAGCTTTTTTTACTTCTAGATAAATAAAAACCACTCCACAATCACTCCCTCAATTTATCCTTCTATTAAGAGACTTCACAGACCATATTCCTGGGACACAGGTTCTCTAAGAGTCTAAGGAATACATCAAAAGGGGTAAGGAAACAAAAAATAGCCTAGGTTATAAAATGAAATTGAAATTTTGAGTGTGTGTTTGAGAGGGGAGGGGAGAAGAGAGAGAGAGAGAGAGAGAGAGAGAGAGAGAGAGAGAGAGAGAGAGAGATTAGAACAAAGGGAGTGAAGGAAGAAGAGAGAAGGGAGGAAGAGAAAGAGAGACAGAGAGGCAGAGAAAGACAGAGTGTTTTAAGAGATTGAAATTTTAATAAAAGTAATAATCAAACCTTCTTAAGTATTCACGTTCATGATGAATCTCTAATATGGAATATTTCTCATAAGTATGTTATCTGGAAACAGACTTCACATAACACAAACAACAGGCAGGGGGTGGACATTTTTCACAAAATGTATCTTGTGAAAACCCTGATATAATATTTTACCTACTATTTATTAAAACTTCTGAGCCATGAGAGTCCTGGAAGTGTATAAAACCCTTTGTTGCTATTATTTACTTTAGTAAGAGTATGTTTTTCTACTGACTTTGTTTCCATATGAAAATATTCAAAATTACATCTGCATCTAAAGATACAACAAATAACTTCTAAATCTCCATCTATATTTTTTGTTCTGCTCATGATATTTTTTCTACATAAAACCACTGGATAAGAGAGTAAATCCTATGAATAAAATAAACAATTACTTTTAGGGAAATTTATATTTCTACATAATTAGGGCTACTCATAACTACAGAACTATTTAGGTAAGAATATACTAAATGTTAACATATGTAAAAAGTGTAAGTACTTAACATTGGTATTTATTTCTTTTTTGTCATCATTATCAGCTGAAAACTTTAAGCTAATATTTAAAACATTTAATACAAAAGGACAGATAATTATAGCTGTATTTAAATCGATATTTAAAATATTTAGTAGGTAAAAAGACATTAGGATTTTGACAGTAGTTTATGTTATATAACAAATGTACACAAGGAATAATGCAAAATACTTATTTATATGTTGCATATTTAAATTGGCACATATGCAAATATAGACATCAAGATTTGTAGTTGCTTCTCACCCACACTAAACAGACTGCTGAAAACGCTTATAGTTTGTTTGAAAATGTATTTTAATGAGCACTTGGTTGAAAACAATCTAATATTCCAATTCACTTTAACTCAATTATTGACAAGGCAAAGTGTTTGTGTGCGCACGCGCGCGTGCGTGTGTGTGTGTGTACCTGTACATTCCTGTGTTTGTACCTGTGGGTATTTGGTATATGACTGTTGTCCATGTGCAGCATGTATAAACTTCCTACAAGGTTTCACATTGAACTTGTAGCTGTAGCTAGACTTGTGGCCAGCAAGCCCCAGAATTCTTCCTGTCTCTGCCTCCCATAGTGCTGGGGATAACGGCAATACCCTAAGCTTAGATTTCTATGTAAGTGCTTTAATCTGAGCTCAGGTATCCATATTTGTAAACTAAGCTCTCCTACCCACTGATTCATCTCTTGGTACCAAAACAAATGATCTCAAACAACAATTTTACTTTGTCTGAAAAATTATAATTTGCTTGTTTTATTCACATATTTAACTAATTTATTCAGTTGAAAAGTATAATTTGGACAAAAATGTTTGTATATCAATGGTATCCCACATTTTAAACATTTTTGTTACAAACTATCTAATATTAGACAATAGCCAGAAATATTATCTAAGAATTCCAATTCTGTTTTTCTTCTTCTTCTATTACCCTGTATATCACGTGGATATATTTTTTGTCCCTTCGAAATATGGAAATGGAAAGGTTTTAAAATTGATATTCATAGAAAACATTAAGAACATTTTCTAAAGCTACTTCTATATAAAACACAAGAGACTTAAGTTCACTCACACTAATTAAGTTAATTAAGTGATTAAATCATAAGGAAATTGAATGGGCATTTCAGAATAACTAGCAGTAACCATGCCTGTGTGCATTAACTTTTAAAAATGATTGAGAGAGTCTGTGTGTGTGTGTGTGCGTGTGTGTGTGTGTGTGTCTGTGTGTGTGTGTGTGTGTATTCCTATACAGATTTCCCAGAAAGTAGGATTATAGGATATTGTAATTCATATGACTTGGGTTCTTAGAACTGAACTCTGATTCTAAGAGCTTTACACGCTATTATCTGTTGAACCATTTCCTCAGCTTTGTGATATAACATTGTACAATTAAAAATTATAAAATAAAATCACAGAATGTCTTCAAATGGCATTCACATGTATATTTGATTGTTTATGAAAATATATACTTTAATAATAATCTTTCAACTCAAGATCATGAAAAAGTGCCTTGTCGGCATGCATCAAAGACTGTAGAAAAATGAAATAGCATTCTGGTGGTAGATCAACTTCATAAGTACTTAAAATTGCTAGAGACATATTTAGCTAACTTGTGATGGATACGTATTCAGTGTTTTATAGTTTTCACTTAGTAATTTTTCCTAAATCTTATAATTAAAATCAATCCCAAAACTATCTGTTGATGTAGTCTAACCTAAGTTTCAACTTAATGTACCATTCCCCATGTACGAGGATCACGGTCTCCTCACACAACTTCCTGTCTGTGTGGATCTGAACTCAGGTACTCATCTCTTCTGTAGCCTATAAATCCTCACATATTTTGAGATTATTTAAGGCAAAAGGACTTAATAAAGAAGCGACTTGGTATAGAGCAGACACTCAAACTTTAATGAATAGGAGATGCATTTAAAAAGATGCTAGAAAGAAAATTCTTAGGATTTAATGCCAAAGATTTTGAACAATAGATCTTAGGTTTAACTCAAGGATCTCAGATGAAGCGACATTTATATGCTTTCCCTGAAGCAGAACACATTTGAGAAACACAGGAGGAAATGATATATGTTCAATAAACCAGATCTAAAATTACGTGAGTTTCCAATGTCTTTTCAGTGAGCTAGTTCCATAGACTGAACATAGAAGCAATACCAAGAAAAAATTTCATGTGTTGGTATCAGTAACACAGAATGGCAGTTACTGTGAGTCCAAGTAGACAAGGACATTCCTGGTTTCCCTTTTTCCCATAGCCTAAAAGCAAGTTTGTAAGTAATGAAATTCAGCCAAAGCAATTTTCAGGACAAGTAGAAGCTGTGAAATGATTTGGCTTAATTTTATGAATTATTCAAGTCCCACTTCATGATGTATT
>NW_022651557.1:0-4075 GCF_011064425.1 Rattus rattus
GATCTTTACCAATCCTACAACAGATAGAGGGCTTATATCCAAAATATACAAAGAACTCAAGAAGTTAGACCGCAGGGAGACAAATAACCCTATTAAAAAATGGGGTTCAGAGCTAAACAAAGAATTCACAGCTGAGGAATGCCGAATGGCTGAGAAACACCTAAAGAAATGTTCAACATCTTTAGTCATAAGGGAAATGAGAATCAAAACAACCCTGAGATTTCACCTCACACCAGTGAGAATGGCTGAATCAAAACTCTCAGGTGACAGCAGATGCTGGCGAGATGTGGAGAAAGGAACACTCCTCCATTGTTGGTGGGATTACCAGACTGGTAAACCATTCTAAAAAATCGGGGGTCTGGAGTTCCTCAGAAAATTGGACATTGAACTGCCTGAGGATCCAGCTATACCTCTCTTGGGCATATACCCAAAAGATGCCCCAACATATAAAAAAAAGACATCGTGACCTCCACTATATTCATAGCAGCCTTATTTATAATAGCCAGAATCTGGAAAGAATCCAGATGCCCTTCAACAGAGGAATGGATACAGAAAATGTGGTATATCTGCACAATGGAATACTACTCAGCTATCAAAAACATTGCCTTTATGAAATTCATAGGTAAATTGATGGAACTGGAAAATATCATCCTGTGTGAGGTAACCCAATCACAGAAAAACACACATGGTATGCACTCATTGATAAATGGCTATTAGCCCAAATGCTTGAATTACCCTAGATGCCTAGAACACAGGAAACTCAAGACAGATGATCAAAATGTGAATGCTTCACTCCTTCTTTAAAAGGGGAACAAGAATGCCCTTGTCAGGGAAGAGAGAGGCAAAGATTAAAACAGAGACAGAAGGAACACCCATTCAGAGCCTGCCCCACATGTGGCCCATACATATACAGCCACCCAATTAGACAAGATGGATGAAGCAAAGATGTGCAGACCGACAGGAGCCGGATGTATATCTCTCCTGAGAGACACAGCCAGAATACAGCAAATACAGAGGTGAATGCCACCAGCAAACCACTGAACTGAGAATAGGACCCCCGTTGAAGGAATCAGAGAAAGAACTGGAAGAGCTTGAAGGGGCTCAAGACCCCATATAAACAACAATGCCAAGCAACCAGACTTCCATGGACTAAGCCACTACCTAAAGACTATACATGGACTGATCCTGGACTCTGACCTCATAGGTAGCAATGAATATCCTAGTAAGATCACCAGTGGAAGGGGAAGCCCTTGGTCCTGCTAAGACTGAACTCCCAGTGAATGTGATTTTTCGGGGGAGGGCGGCAATTGGGGGAGGATGGGGAGGGGAACACCCATAAAGAAGGGGAGGGGGAGGTGTTAGGGTGATGTTGGCCCGGAAACCGGGAAAGGGAATAAAACTCGAAATGTAAATAAGAAATACTCAAGTTAATAAAAAAAAAAAGAGAGGAAGAGGGCTTACTTTTGGGTGTGAGGGAATAAAAAGGAGAAGAAAGAAGAAAAGAAAGAAAGAAAAATCCTGAATTTATATTTTTATCAAATGTTATCACTTTGGTTTATCATGCTTTGAAGAATGGAAAATGTGTGCTTTCTAAAACGAACTATCAAACTTGCCTGCCTGCCCCACCCTCAGACTACCTGTTCTGCTTGTGACTCTGCCTCTCCTAGAGTAACATGGTTTGTAAGGAAGTTACAGATTTCCTGTTATGTGGGAGAAGCTGGCTTCTCTGAATTTACCAATGAAGGTGTATATGCTGACCTGATACCTTAATGAAATGTGTCTGTAGAGAAAAGGTAGGTGACAGGCAGACCCAGCAGAACTGACTGTCGGGTTTTGCTAGTGAAAGGTGGAGGAGGAGGCAAGAGACCTTTCTCAGGTCTGCCTGTGGGAAGTGAAGTACAGTGCAGCGTGCTAGATTGTTGAAAGTATGTGGACTCATGTTCATTTGTGCATGCAAATTTGGGTACCACGTACATACCCATATACATGGGCCTTTGCATATCTGTGTTCTGATCCAATGTGATTGAGAGGGTACTGGAAATCTATAATAGAAATTCAGCCCATTGGAGCATCTCTGGACAGACACCTCCATTCCCACCTCTAAAATGAACTCACCTCAGAAGTGAGAAAAATTTTTGAGAGGAAAGGCATCTTTGTTTCTTCCTAGATACTTTGAAATAAAAAGAATGGAAGTTTTCCATGAAAAAAAAAAAAAAAAAAAAAAAAGGTGAGGGGAAGGGTTTAGGGGGATGTTGGCCCGGAAACCAGGAAAGGGAATAACACTCTAAATGTAAATAAGAAATACTTAAGTTAATAAAAAAATTAATAAAAAAAAAAGAAAGCGGGGGTATGGGGATGTTGGCCCGGACACTGGGAAAGAGAATAACAATCAAAATGTAAATAAGAAATACCCAAGTTAATAGAGATTAAAAAAAAAAATGACACAGCACTGCATTCAGTCTTAAACTGTGTTTCTTGCTTTTAGCTAAGATAGCATGGACATTGAACTCTTGGGAAAACTGTGAAATATAGGGCTACACTAAATTTCATATATCAGATAGAAGAAAATGATATGTCAGATAAAATTGAAAATGACATGTATCTTGAGTTATGAAAAAGCAGGATATAGAAAGCTTAGGTTCCATTACATATATAGTTATGATGAGCCAGCAAATAGTAGAATTTATGTATTAGTGATATAGATAACAATGTTAAGTTTTAATATCACGGCATTTGTATGTTCTCATGTGTATGTTTTAATGAATAGAATCCTGTAATACTTGATATGTTACTTACCCCGTTGCATATCAATAATATTGTGTGCTTTTCCTTGTTTTGCAGATAGGGTCTGACTCTTCTGGCCTGGTATATTTTATGTATTCCAGGCTGGCTTTAAACTCACAAATATCTATCTGACTCTGTTTTCAGAGTCCTAGAATCTAAGTCATATAAACTAGCCTGGATGATATACATTTTTAAAATATCACTGTAACTTCTAAATTGTATGTTATTTAAAATAACTTGTTTAGAATTTCATTCAAGGGCTGGAGAGATGGCTCAGAGGTTAAGAGCATTGTCTGTTCTTCCAGAGGTTTTGAGTTCAATTCCCAGCAACCACTAGGTGGCTCACAACCATCTATAATCAAATCTGGTGCCCTCTTTACAGCCTGCAGGAATATGTGCAGGCAAGCTGTATGATATTATATGTAATAAATAAAAGAGATGTTAAAAAATAAAATATAAAAATTTTCATTCAAAATATTTTTAAACTATTGACATTCAACTCTAAATCTTGTCTTATCTTCCCAGCACTCTTCCTATACTGGTCCTTCTCTATTTTTAAATTTTAAATAATTTCAAATCCAGTCTCTGTTACCCTCATACTTTTGAGTATGTGTTCATACACAGGAACATGTTGAGCCACATAGAATCTACACCTCTGAAGAAAACAAACTTTTTGACCGCAGGAACCTGAAGGAAACAGACCGGATAAACAGTTCTCTGCACCCCAAATCCCGTGGGAGGAAAGCTAAACCTTCAGAAGGCAACACGCCTGTGAAACAGAAGAGACTGCTCTCTGCACATTACTGATTCCAGAGGAAAACTTTTGGAGGCCATCTGGAACCCCTAGTACAGGCTCCCGGAGGCGGCGAGATCTTCCTGGTGGCTACCTACCATGGAAGCCGTGGGCAGAACCCAGCACCGAACTTGGCCTCAGGGACCACAGGTAAGACTAACTATCTGCTGCAAGTGACTTGCCTGGTGGAATCGGGACAACAGAGGCAGAATCCCTCTAGGACCGGGCACGTCCTGTGTTTACCGGAAGTCCCACACCAGCGGATCCCGGCCCGCAGCAGCTCTCTGCTCCCAGAACCCGAGGGAGAGATACCTTACCGCCTGGTCAGGTGGGCACTCCTGAGGCTGCAGAGCGGAAGAGACCACCAACACTGCCCACCCCTGCCCACATCCCTGACCCAAGAGGAAACTGTACAAGGCCTCTGGGTTCCTGTGGGGGAGGGCCCAGGAGCAGCAGGAGCCCTGCCTGAGACACCGCCGGAACCTGAAGGAAACAGAC
>NW_022651558.1:0-4095 GCF_011064425.1 Rattus rattus
TTTTTTTTAGTTAACTTCACGTCTGTCTTCTCCATTGCTTCTATTCACACCCAGGTAGACCTTGGCTTCCGTGTAGGTAAACACTGTGTGAGGCAGCATCGGGAAGTAGTTTAAGTTGAAGCTCACCAAGCCCATCCAGCTATTAGGAGAGGGAAGGAGGAGACTTATTAAAAATAAGCCTTTCAGGGGCTGGAGAGATGGCTCAAAGGTTAAGAGTCTGCTCCTCCAAGGCCCTGAGTTCAATTCCCAGCAACCACACGATGGCTCACAGCCATCTATAATGAGATCTAGTGCCCTCTTCTGGCCCACAGGCATATATGCAGGCAGAAAGCTGTGTTCTGTATACTTAATAAATACACATTTTTTTTTTTTAAATAAGCCATTTAGGTGGCAGAGTAGAAAGTGAGGCTGGACTCCAACACTCTTTCCTGCATGTGAGGGAAAGCCAAGACCCCAGCACCACTCAGAGTTGCACACTGCATAAGCATTTTCCTCATGGCTCCAGAGGAAGAGGGTCATGCTGGCAGTCACGCTCTCAGCCTGGAACAGAACCCGGCACACGTCCACTTTTGGACTTGTTAGTCTGTCCGTCTCTCCTGCCTAAATATTTGGAGAGAAGTTATTCGTGAATTTTGATAAAATAAGAGTTAATCTTCACTTTGCTCTCGTATCGAGAGTTACACAGATTGAAGTGCTTGACACACAGTAGGAACTCACTAAAGCATTCACATCTATGCTGGAAGGGAGAACACCAAGAGAAAGCGTGAGAAGAAGGTGGGGGAGTAGAAAGGGAAGAAGAGGAGAGCAGGGGAGGAGGGGGAGAATGGAGAGGAGGGGGAGAATGGAGAGGAGGGGGAGGTGGGAGAGGGGGCAATCAAAGAGGAAGAAGAAAAAATAATATGGAAACCAACTAACTATATGATATAGAGGCCAGGTTAAATATTTTTTTTGTTCTAAGCAGGACTTATGTGTTTTGGCCCAGGTTGAAGACAAGTACCACTGCCATTTAGAGACATTTACGTCAGGTGTGTGGTGTCTCTTACTGAATATGCCACCATTGAAATTGCCCCCCCCCCATATACCACGTGAGGCTTTGTTTGGGGTAGAGTATGGTCCAATACAAATTGATAACAGAGAATCACTTTTCTCATGAGGAATTTTCGATACCCATTGTTACTTGAAATAGAAGAAGGATTTATCCATGAGTTAAAGAAAACAGAATCAATCACAGATGCTGAGAGATGAAAGGAACCCCAGGAAAATTTCCAAGCTTGGTAGTTTTTATCTTTTTGTTTAACATGATAAAAGTTAACACTAATGATAAGAGAAAATGGGCTGTTTGAATACAGTTCCCTTTACCTACCCTGTTCTTGCTTGTGGGAGGAAGTCAATGTTAATATTCATGTTTACTTTTCTGAAATACTCGATTCAAGCGTATGCATTTATGTTCATTTATGTACATATTATATCTGTATACACAGGTGTGTGCCTACATTCATATACATATACCTGCACACTAAATGTTTGCATGTACAAATGGAGCTAAATATACTTTCTAAAATGTTTCTTCTTTACTTTGTGTAGCTTGCTGCTCAAAGGTATGGAATAGCAGTTTTCAAAATGAGCTTTGCACAGCCCTGGGCTCTGCACAGGTGTTTTGGGGGCTATGTAAATTAAATATTTTTTTCTCCAAGAAATTAAAAGGCATACTGCCAGAGGGTTTTTTTTAAAAATCAGTTTTATCTATTTTTTATATTTGGGGGTTCCTTAATAAAATTTCGCTTTAAATTAGGAAATCTTTATTGCAATGAGAGGTGAAATAGAGAAAGATAAACAGAATTGTTGAAAGGATTTGTCTGGTTTAATCTTCTCACCCTATTGCCCAGGGGCTGGAGACCCAGTGAAGGGAACTGAAAAGCTATTGGGGTCGAGGAGTGCATCCCATTCGACTTGGGATCTCACTTAGATAGTGTTTGGTGGATGTCTGACAGAATGTTGGTTAAATATTTTACTTTGCTTTTCCGAAGCCTGCAGACTGCTTGAGTCTCTGACCTCGCTTTAAGATTCAGTAGAAAAATGAGGGCTGGGCTATCTTAGAGAGTTATCTAGATGAATGTAAGACCTTCCTCAAGTTGTCCTGTGCAGACATTGCTATGGTTTTACCATGAAAGTGCTGGAGGCCTGGTGTCTGGTACAGTGTAGAGAGGCAGAGTCATTGATGACACTGATGAAACTGGAAAGTCATTGATGACTCTGGAAGGTCATTGATGACACTGGAAGGTCACTGATGACACTGGAAGGTCATCAGTGTCACAGGCAGAAGGGATTAGTGTAGTTTTCATTGCACCCTGGCTGGTTCTCGTGAGTCTAGTCTGAGATGGAAAGGGTGGACTTGGTCGCAGAAGTCCTACACTCAGAGCCACACTTCAGCCATGACTACCTGTCAGGAAGCCTTCCCCAGGGGTCAGACTTCCTATAGGATTGGACCTTGAACTTCCTGCCTCTCAGCTCAGTGTAATAAGCCTCTATTCTCTACACATCACCCAGATTTCTGCATCTTCTGCGTCCTTATAACCAAAGGAAACACACTAAGATACAGATTAATCTGTGGCAGGGTCAGGTCAAGAAGGTAAAAAGAGAATGCACGCTGGGGAGAAATCCGAGAGGGCGAAAGCTAAGATTTTGTAAGTTGAAGGTCTAAATACGATGGAGAGAAGGAATCTTAGTGAGGGCATCTCAGCTTTCGTTACCATAGTGAGGGGTGGATGGGGAGGGGCAGACTTGGAGGTGCTACTGGAAGAATGTATGACACGATTTAATGCTGTCACCTTATGATGAGAAGGACCAAGGGGTTGAGTTTTGTAGACGACACTATAGATGGGATGAGGGAATAGCGCTTGGACGCTTACAGAAACAGACACAGCACAGGAGCGGTAGAGACAGAGAAAACACTCCAGAGAAGTGCTTAGCTCATAGGTCGGTGTCTCAGTGCTGAGGTTTTGGAGGGAAATTCTAAAGATGACTATGAGCACGGAATTTCCAGATGTGGCCAGGAAGGAGGGAGGATACTGTCCCCAAGGCATGGGCACACAGACAAGTGCATTCCAGAAGAGGCAGAGAGGGAACCTGGAGAACAGGAGAGCACTCAGAGATGATGTCATTGTCACAAAGAAGGCTGAAGACTAGGAAGTGGCCGCCTAGAAGGTAGCACGAGGGATCTACACACAGCAAGGCTTTGTCTTGGGATGTGGGGAAGTAAGTTTGTCCCTAGACTCCTGATGGAATTCCCATGTAGAGATTCACCACACAGCTGGCTCAGTTTGCTGCATCCAAGCCCAGACTACAAGGAAGCTATATTCTAAGGCACGTGTCCCTACCAGCATGTGGTAAGTACCAGAACAAACGGGGTTTCCCAGGCCTATGGAGGGGCTGCACCTGATGGGAAGTTGTAGAAGTGGATAATAAAGACCCCACATCGTAGTGTAAGCATGTCACTGGGGCGGTGGTGGGAGGTTGATACAGACAGGCATTCTGGAGGTTTTGTAGACAAGACATGATACTGATAATCTTGGAAGGAGGGGTGCGATGGAGTTAAGATGGTTCTGGGGCAGGGGGAAGGCATCACCAGAAAGGCTGGAGGGCTCAGCACAGTTGGGCCATTTGGGTGGGCTGGAAAGAGACTAAAAGGTGTCAGGGCCATCCATAGGGGTGCTTAAATGCAGGCTGCAGGCTGGGGACAGGCCTTTGAGAAGGAATGGAATAGCCCTCTGAAGTGTTTTTGGCAGGAGTTAACTATAATGAGGTCCAGCCACCCTAAGCGGAAGACTGTCCTGATTATACACGGCTGCTCTCCGGGTATACCCACTGAGAATCCTGAACAGAGGCTATAAGACACATACATTATACCTTTCTGACAAGTGTTCACTTGGCGCACTTGGGCATCTGCCATTCAGTCTGCAAAGCCAGGAGAATCTGCACACGAAGATCAGAGCTGCTCCTGTGTGCCTTCTGCCCATCAGCTGAGGATTCTAAAGAGTGCTGCAAAAATGGTAGTGTAGTGCGTGCGTGTGTGTGTGTGTGTCTGTGTGTGTGTGT
>NW_022651559.1:0-4123 GCF_011064425.1 Rattus rattus
AGTGATGGCACATGCCTTCAGTCCCAGCACCCAGGAGGCAGAGGAAGGTGATCTCTGTGAGTTGGAGGCCAACCTGGTATACAGAGCAAGTTCTGACACAGCCAAGAAGACACAGAGAAGCCCTGTCTTGAAAAACAAAAGCAAACAAACAAAACGAAGGAAATTGGACTTGTGACAGAGCAATGTTAGCTCACTCTCCAATTGCTGCCGTAGATTTTGGAGGAAAAGTGACAATACGACCATGAGGATTAAGTTGAAATTGAAACCTATGTGGAAGACATGTTCGAACAGGACCTTAAAGAAGGAAGAAAGAATGGTCCCTAGGCCCCATTTCCCCAGAACCAGGGTAAGAGGCTTTTTCCCACCCTGCTCCGGCTTGAGAATGGAAGGTTGCCATGTGCTTCGTGAGCTCAGGGTCAGCAACCTCACTACACATTGTCCTCTCTGCTGGAGCAGTGCCGGGCTCAGCAAATATTTGCTTTGGCCCTCTGGAGACCAACCTACTTACACAGAGTAGAAACACAATGGGGGCCATGTTTATAGTATGACCTGATGGGGGCTGCTCACGACCCACGAGGGACTTGGGAACCTGAAGGAGACGTGCACTGGGATCCTGGGCAGTTTCAGCCCCACTGCTGCCTGGCTGTGGGCGCCTTCGGGCAGCTGATTTTCTGTTTGTCTAAGTAGAGGCCCTTTCCTTTCCTTTCAAACTACTGGCCTGGGCCTCCCCTCCACTCTTACGTCCCCCGCATGTGTGTCCCTTTCCTAAGACCAGGTTGTGACTCTTCTCCCCCCCTCTCCAGCTTCTTTACTGGATGGCTTCTGTCGTCCTTCAGGCCTCGGTGGACACACACAGATGAAGTTCATAGCTGTTCTTCACTCTTTTAGCCTTTGGATGGTCCAGGCGCCATGTCTATCCCTCCTCATAAGACACTGAATTCCAGGAGCAAGAGGCAAGAATTCTACCTGCACAGCCCACCTTCCTACCATCCTACCTCTGATGGAATCTCAGCCTCCAACACGGAGCCTGGTACACAGTCGGAATCAGAGAGATGACTGAGTTCATGAAGATACAAGCTTCGGACAGACATCTTCAGGGTGCAAGGTCCTCCTCCTGCTCCTCACCATCCTCCTTCCTCTACTTGTCCTCTCCCTGCTCTCCTCCCTTCTCTCCTCCATCCTCCTCCCTCTGCTGTTCCTCTCCCTCCTCTTCTCTGTTCTCTCCTTCCCCCTCCTCCCTCTGCTCCTCCTCTTCTCTGTTCTCTCCTTCACCCTCCTCCCTCTGCTCCTCCTCTTCTCTGTTCTCTCCTTCACCCTCCTCCCTCTGCTGCTCCTCTTCTCTGTTCTCTCCTTCACCCTCCTCCCTCTGCTCCTCCTCTGTTCTCTCTTTCACCCTCCTCCCTCTGCTGCTCCTCTCCCTCCTCTTCTCTGTTCTCTCCTTCATCTTCCTCTGGTTGCTGCTGTCTTCATCCGTAATCCTCCTCGGTTCCCTCTTATTGTTTGTCACATGGTTGTTCCTGTCACCCTCTTCATCCACCTCCCGTCTTCTATGTGGACAGTATATTTGATGGCATCCCCTCTCTCCTCTAACTCCGTCTCCTTCACCCATCATCTGGGTTGAGCATCACCCCGCCCCTCACTATCCCTCTGTTCTCTATTTCTCCTTCACCCCCCCCCTCATCCCGAGTTAGCCCTCTGTTCAATGGGTCAGATTCCTTCTCCACCCTCTGTCTCTATTCTCTCCCTGGACAGTCCTCTCTTTTCTCCTTTCCTTGTATCTCTCCTTAACAGTATCAGTTAACTTCGTGGTGAATCCTTCACCCTCCTCCCGTGCTCCTCCTGTTTTCCACCCTCCGGGCATGTTGTAAATACCATGTGGTAGCTCCAATGACATCAGTGCCACTGCTGCGCCCACGGTGGGTGGCTGGGCTCCACTTCTGGTCCTGATGCAGAGGAGTCCTAAGCCTTGTGCTGGGCCTGCTCTTCCCTCTGCGGATGCAGAACAAAAAGGCGTCTCTGTTATTCTCCTGTGTCTTCTGGTTGAGTGTGTTCAGAGAATTCTTATTGTTTGACAATGGAAGACTAGAGGCACTCTTATGGGCTTCTATGTGGACAGTATATTTGATGTGACAAATAACCACTCACCCATCATCTGTTGGACATCTGCCCTCCTAACCTTGTCCACATCCTGGTTAGCCATCCATCTGGGTTTTCAAAGTGACTCTCTGGACATTGCCTTTTTCTCCCCTTGCTCTCTCTGGATACAGTATCCAGGGTTTAACTGAGAAAACTGAGGAAGTGCCCCCCAACCTGTCCCCCTCCATGTGGGAAGCCACCAGTGCCACTGAAGCCAGCCACGGTGTGGGGTGTGCCTGGTCCTGATACAGAGGAGACATACTTCTGGACCTGCTCTTCTCTCAAGGATGGAACAAAAGAGGCAATCAGTCCAGTTAAAGAATTCTCCACTGGGGAAGACTAGAATGTATTTTTGCTGTGTGTGTAACCAACACGGCCCCAGTTTATTTCCTTTCCACATTAGAGCCATTTCCTTTCCTTTCCTTTCCCTGGATTCCTTTCAGACTTTCTAACTTTCCTTCCCTTTCACCCTTTCCTTTCCTTTCCTTTCCTAAGAGAATGTTTTCTGTCTTTCCTTTTCTTTCCTTTCCTTTCCTTTCCTTTCCTTTTTTTTTCTTTTCTTCTTTCTTTTTGAGACAGAGTCTTATGAGCTTCTCTCAAACTCACCATTCTCTTGTCTTATCCTCCAAAAGGTGGCCACCGTGCCCAGCTTAAATGAGAACTTTTAATGTTTGTGTAAGCTATGGTCTTTCCAGGAAGATGCTCGGAATGGTAGAAGGAGGAGAAACACTTGAATGGCTTATCCCCAGAGCAGGAGTTGGTTGGCAAAAGTTGTCTTTGTCGAATGCAATAAAAAGGTGAGAGAAAATGACAGCTAGAAATGTCCCTTAACATGCACATGACACGCACAAGCAAATAGCACGGCCACACACACACACACACACACACACACACACACACACACACACACACACACCCCACTGCCAGCTCTCAACTGGTAGCAGGAGATGATCCCTTGTCTTCCTCCCCTAGACAAAGGCTGACTCCACCTGATTTCTCTGCCCGGAGGTCCCTGGACACTTGTACCATCAGTAACACTTCACAGAACCTTCGGTTCTAACAAATAATTAGCTAAAATTGAACCAGGGATCTCTTACATGTATGTCATAGGTCTGATATGAATAATGAGGCTGGAGGTTAACGGGGGGTCAGAGACAGCTCCCCATCTTCCAGCTTATTTATTCAGCGAAATGAGAAATTGATCACATTATTGCGGATAGGGGGAGCCTGATTCATCGCAATCAGCCCGGAATTGGCAGTTTTGACTGTAGGCAATTTGGAGACATTACTTATGCCTGAATAGGCCAGGAAGGTCATTTATAGCTTGTTAACACCTTCCCAACCTCCTCCTCCTCCTCCTCCCTCTTTGCTTCGTAACCACGCCAGATTCAAAATCTCAGAGTTGAGAATGGCACTTGATATAGAATTAAAGGCACCGTGAGCCACGCCCAGCCACTTGTCTCTTGCTTAGGCCCCCCTTTACAATATGGCAGCTTGCACCAAGTTGACTATGGTATCCAGCACCATGGCTGCTGAGATGAAAGGAAAGCTCGAAATTGTTGGGATAAAATCAGTCAAGCCTCTCATGAGGGAAGTGGGAGCTGGGGGTCTCATACTAGATTCTGACTGCAGTCATTCCTAGGCTCCAGCCCGGCTAGGGACTTGCAGGCAAAGCCTAACAGATGTGGGATGAAGGGTGATTATGGACAAGTTCCTGGGTGATGTGCTAACTGACCAGCATTCTTTGAGTTCGAGGTTTTCTTAGATAGCAGTGGTCTACAGCTGGCCAAATACATTGCTATTAAAGAATAGCAGGGACCACGTCACTTGTTAAAAAAAATGTGTGAACTGATTTGGCTTACAATTCTGGAGTCTCAAATGCCCAAGAGCATGGGACCAGCATCAGGCAAGGGCCTCTGCTCTATCATCTTACTGGAAAAGGTGAAAGTGTTAGCATCTGTGAGATCAAGAACCAGACAGGGGATCA
>NW_022651560.1:0-4089 GCF_011064425.1 Rattus rattus
GTATGCAGGAATTATTCCATCATCTGAGAGCTTCTGACATAAGAGCTGTAACACCGCTACTTGGGGAAGAGATCTCCTCTCCTGAAATCACAACCAGAAGCTCCCCAGCACCCAGTGCCAGCTAGTCAGTCTCCTGCTGGCTCAGCCTACGGAGCAACCAAGGTGGCAGGCAGAATGGAGAAGGACCAGCAGCAGGGGCAGCCAAAACCTCTCCCCTTCCTTGACTGAATTCTCTCCCCCCTCACCCAAACCTGAACACCTAGCCGGGATAGAGATTTCCATGGGGAGACCCAGGCATGCAGCCCCACAAATTTTAGTTAAGGTCAGTAGTAGATGATACATTTTTGCAGGATATCCGTATAAGATTTGAGTTTAGATTAGGCTACATTGAAGACGGTTGCTTTGTGTTTCCCCAAAGATCCATTGTTCAGGGCTAGAGAGATAGCTCGAGCTAAGATGCATTCCACTGGGCAAGAACCAATCCCTGACACTATTAATTAATAACTATAAACTACATAACTCTGTTATGCTTGCAGATAGGAGCTTAGCATAACTGTTCCCTGAGAGGTTCCATCCTGCAGATGACCGAAAGAGGCAGAGACCCACAGACAAATGTTAAATGCAACTCAGGAAGTCTTGTGGAAAAGTGTGGGGGGGGCGGGGAATTGAGGAACCCTGAGGGGATAAGAACTCCCCAAGAATACCAAAGAATCAACCAACCTGGACCTTTCGTTGCTCCCAGAAACTGAACCGCAAAGCAAAGAACATACAAGGGCGGGAAGTAGCCCTTTCCCACCCCCAGCGCATATGCAACGGATGTGAATCTTGGTCTTCATGTGGGTCTCCCAATAACTTGAGCACGGGCTTACGCTGACTCTGTAGCCTGCTTGTGAACGCTGTCCATAAACTGGGCTGTCTTGGCTGGACTCAGTGGGAGAAGATATACTTAGTCCTGCAATGACTGTATCATGTTGTGTTGGTACCAGGGGGAGAACTTAGCCTTCTAAAAGAGATGAAAGAGGGAGAGATGGGGGAGGAACTATGTGAGTCACGGGCTAGGAGGAAAGAGGGTAGTGAGTACATGCCATGTGTGTTCTTTTGTGATTAGGTTACCTCACTCAGGATGATATTTTCAAGTTCCATCCATTTTTCTAAGAATTTCATGAAGACATTGTTTTAATAGCTGTGTAGTACTCCATTGTGTAGATGCACCACATTTTCTGTATCCATTCTTAGTTTGAAGGTCGTCTGGGTTCTTTCCAGCTTCTGGCTATTACAAATAAGGCTGCTTTGAACATAGTGAAGCATGTGTCCTTGTCATATGCTGGAGCATCTTTCGAGTACATGCCCATGAGGACCTGAGTCCTCAGGTCTTAATAACTTGCTTGTATACCTTTAGCACATCTGTCAACCGTCATCAGAGAAGCATCTTATAGGTGATTGTGATCAACACAGAAACATTCAGTTGGTCAATGTACAGGTATAAAATAAGACTACAGGGTGCTCATACTACCCCTGTTCAGGCTCATGGAACTTCATAAAAGAGGTGAAAGAAAAATTGTAAAAGACAGAGGCAGAGGATGACTCCTGTTCCATGAGTTGAAACTTGTGCCTGGCTCCATTATTGGGCCAATAAACAATGGCAAGAAGTTTGGGAATGTTTTTTTTTTTTTTTTTTTTTTTTTTTTTTTTTTTTTTTTTTTTTTTTTTTTTTTTTTTTTTTTTTTTTTTTTTTTTTTTTTTTTTTTTTTTTTTTTTTTTTAGCTTAATAATTTTTTTTTTTTATTAACTTGAGTATTTCTTATATACATTTCGAATGTTATTCCCTTTCCCGGTTTCCGGGCAAACATCCCCCTCCCCCCTCCCCTTCCTTATGGGTGTTCCCCTCCCAACCCTCCCCCCATTGCTGCCCTCTCCCCAACAGTCTAGTTCACTAGGGGAATGTTTTTGTATGCTCTGTATTCAGATGCTGATGTCTATGCCCAGACATCTCATTGTAGCCTAGACATTAGCATCTCCAGTGCAATGTTAGGTAAACTTGTTTTTCATCATCTCTGATTGGTTAGTAAAGTGCTGATCAGCCAATTAGCTGGGTAGAAAAAAAATAGGAAGGGACATAACAACCTAACACACAGAAGCTTCTATTTGCAGTATATAGGGACTAACACAGAGACTCACAAAGGGCTTAAGTACATAGAATGAGATTCTTCAGAATGCTCAGCCCTAAAAGGGAACTTACATATTTTGCCCCCTTGTTTCCAAAGTTTAGGGGTTGTTATGGAAGAGATAAATAGGAATAGTGTAATAGGAAGTAAATAACTCCAAATATTTTTTTCTTCTGGACACCAGCATCATGGCTAAACATACAATCTCACAATGGTTGTAACAGTATATAAAAAGCTGTGCAAATCCAAGCCATATCAAATGGCATCGTTAAGAGGAAGTTAGGCAGGCAACACAAGCCCACCCCTAGCCATGTTTCCTTAACAAGTATATTTAACTGCTAGGAGAATGGCTTTAATGGGAAATTATGTCGCCTCATAAGCCAATATTCCTTCAGGAGGAGAACACACATCCAAGAATGTTTGGCCAGCACACACTGGCCCTTTGGAGGGAAAAAGAAGACACAGTTTGGAAGTACGGTGAAGTAGATTGGGTTGGGGAAAGATGGGTTGTTATTAGGATTAAAACAGAAAACATATCATATCCGATTTAAAAGATGACATAAATAAATTAACTAAAATCTTTTTTATTTTTTACATTTTTATTAATTATTTTATTTAAATTTCAAATGTTTTCCCCCTTCCTGATCTTCCCTCCATGACCTCCCACCCCAGCCACCTCCCCTTTGCTTCTTTTTTTTTTTTTTAACTTGAGTATTTCTTATTTACATTTCGAGTGTTATTCCCTTTCCCGGTTTCCAGGCAAACATCCCCCTAATCCCTCCCCCTCCCCTTCTTTATGGGTGTTCCCCTCCCAATCCTCCCCCCATTGCCGCCCTTCCCCCCAACAATCACGTTCACTGGGGGTTCAGTCTTAGCAGGACCAAGGGCTTCCCCTTCCACTGGTGATCTTACTAGAATATTCATTGCTACCTATGAGGTCAGAGTCCAGGGTCAGTCCATGTATAGTCTTTAGGTAGTGGCTTAGTCCCTGGAAGCTCTGGTTGCTTGGCATTGTTGTTCATAAGGGGTCTCGAGCTCCTTCAAGCTCTTCGAGTTCTTTCTCTGATTCCTTCAACGGGGGTCCCGTTCTCAGTTCAGTGGTTTGCTGCTGGCATTCGCCTCTGTATTCGCTGTATTCTGGCTGTGTCTCTCAGGAGCGATCTACATCCGGCTCCTGTCGGCCTGCACTTCTTTGCTTCATCCATCTTGTCTAATTGGGTGGCTGTATATGTATGGGTCACATGTGGGGCAGGCTCTCAATGGGTGTTCCTTCTGTCTCTGTTCTAAACTTTGCCTCTCTATTCCCTGCCAAAGGTATTCTTGTTCCCCTTTTAAAGAAGGAGTGAAGCATTCACATTTTGATCATCCTTCTTGAGTTTCATTGTTCTAGGCATCTAGGGTAATTCAAGCATTTGGGCTAATAGCCACTTATCAATGAGTGCATACCATGTGTGTTTTTCTGTGATTGGGTTACCTCACTCAGGATGATATTTTCCAGTTCCAACCATTTGCCTATGAATTTCATAAAGTCATTGTTTTTGATAGCTGGGTAACATTCCATTGTGTAGATGTACCACATTTTCTGTATCCATTCCTCTGTTGAAGGGCATCTGGGTTCTTTCCAGCTTCTGGCTATTATAAATAAGGCTGCTATGAACATAGTAGAGCATGTTTCTTTTTTATATGTTGGGGCATCTTTTGGGTATATGCCCAAGAGAGGTATAACTGGATCCTCAGGCAGTTCAATGTCCAATTTTCTGAGGAACCTCCAGACTGATTTCCAGAATGGTTGTACCAGTCTGCAATCCCACCAACAATGGAGGAGTGTTCCTCTTTCTCCACATCCTCGCCAGCATCTGCTGTCACCTGAGTTTTTGATCTTAGCCATTCTCACTGGTGTGAGGTGAAATCTCAGGGTTGTTTT
>NW_022651561.1:0-3795 GCF_011064425.1 Rattus rattus
AGCCTGGCAGCCCCTAGTTTCCCTGCCCAATTCCTCCCTTCTTTTTCTTGTGACCCGGGACAAGTCATTGCCTCTTTCTGAACTCATTTCTGCTCCTGTAAGTGGAGAATATCTGTCCGACAACTGTTTCCGGAGTGACTGCTATGAGCTGCTTTGTCCCCGCCTAATATCTGACTCGGATGCTACAGGCCACAAGTAAGTGCGTAGCACCAGGTCATGGCCCCGGGCAAGCAGTGGGGGCGTGACAGACTGCAGGAGGGCTCTGGAGAGGTAAGGACCTCAGCCTCCTGCCTGTGGTGGGGACACCTTGTACAGCGCTGTGCAGAGCTGCCCCCTTCCCCTGTGAGGCTTGGCTCCTTTGAGGTTTCCCTTCTTCCTTTGGCTTTGGAGGTCGGGTGTAACCAGCCCTCTCAGGCTGCCTGTCCACACTAACTCTGGAGTGGCTTCAGCCACTCTTGAGGCTCTCAAAAGAATTGCTGAGATTCCTGCCACGTCATCCCCAGACCTCTTGTCCCCCATTCCACTCCTGCCATTGCCATTCTGGAAACTAGGTCCCTCCCTGCTTTCCTCTCACCCTTTATTAGAGAGTGTCACCACAGCAGGCTTGTCAGCACAAAACTCCTCCGGCCACTCGCCATCGCTGTTTCTGGGTGCAAAACCCTTTCCCTCTGTAACTTCCCCAGCCGTACATCTGGCTACTGCAGACCGGAGCCTGGGTCCTGCTCCTTCTAGCTGCCTCCACCTTCACTCTGCTCTCCTGCCCTTCTCTGCCCGCTAGAGGACCGTGACAGGAGCCTCATTGTGAACCCTTTTCCTGCTCAGGACAAGGTCTCTGCCCACAGCCACAGCCACTTTTAGAGGTTGATCAGGTTTACCCAGCCTAATGCTTCTGGAATGTACAAGGTCTTTTTAATGTTGTTGTTGTTTTGATGTTGTCGTTGTTGTTTGTTGTTTTTTCTGAGAAAGGGCCTTGCTATGCAGCCTCCTGCCTCAGTTTCCCTCGGTGCTGGGATTACAGGCATGTGGAGCCACACTTAGCAACAAGGCCCTGCTTTAAGCAAAAGAATACAACCGGAAGAATACAAAACAAGACAAGCTGCCAAGAAGGTGAGGTCAGAGGGGAAGCCAGAGGGGAAGACAATCTAAGCCACTGCAGTGAAAAGAGTGTGTAGACATCAGCAGCCAGGCTCCATGGGACATTCCTGAAATCCTACACTCCTGTAGCCTGGAGGCCCAGATGAGGGTTACCAGTTCCAGGGCAGCATGGGCTTTGTAGTCAGAACCTGCCCTTACCTCCTCACAGGTATTCAGGATGTGCCACAAAAATAAAATATAAGTCAAAACAGACTTGCCTGTCTTATGTAACCACTTGGCAAATGGCTTGGCAGTGGTGAGGGAAATCCACTCTTTAGGGCCTCATAGCCAACCCACAGAAGTGTGTGGGCACGGGCATCAAGTGATTTGCTAGAACGTTCCCCACTGTTGATAATAGCTCCAAAGTACATGATGAAAGAAAGCAGAGCCTCTGACCTATCCTCCTGTCTCCCACCTCCTCCTGGCTGAGAATGCTGCCCATGTGGAGTCAGCTGGCCTCTGTGCTTCAGTTTCTTCTGGTGTTGGTGAGGAATGAGTTATCAGGCCTGAAACATGCATCTAGAAGTTCTCAGTGAACCTGAGCTGTGATCACTGCCTCTAGATAGCTCCCTTCTCTCAAAGAAGGTTCATCACAAACAGACCTTGACACAGGAATTCGGGTGCAAGGAAGGTTTTTTTTTTTTTTTTCTTTTCCTTTTTTCGGGGCTGGGGACCGAAACCCGGGCCTTGCGCCTGCTAGGCAAGCACTCTACCACTGAGCTAAATCCCCAACCTGCAAGGAAGGTTTTTTTTTTGTTTTTGTTTTTGTTTTTGTTTTTTTGTGTTTGTGTTTTTTTTTTTCCAGAAGTGACCCTAGGAAGCCAGTGGAGACCAAGGGATGGGCTGCAGACAGGCAGAAGGGGGCTGAACACCGAGGAGGAACTAGTCTGCTATCAGCCTGGCATGGAAACACTGGAGATCAACACTCAGGAACTGCCCCTAGCACAAGAGTGTGTGACTCCCCCCAACCCCCAATTTTTGCTTTTTATCTGGGCTGAGTCCTACTACTCTGCAGAGGAAACTGTGTGCCAAATGTTACAAAGCAGAACCAAGCAGGACCGGGGAACTCAAGTTGAGTTAGGAAACCACGAATAGTTTGTTTTTGTTTGTTTAATGAGTAGGAACATTCCAGACATTTGCTACATAGTTACATTAAGGAACCATTCATTGTTAGTGTGAAAATAAGTTTAACTGAGTTCCTGTGCTTTTGAAGTGGGAGTGGATAAGAAACATTCGTTAGCTACTGGCTAGAAGCTCTGCTCTGGCTGCGATCTGGGAGCCGCAGTCCCCACATGGGTGTTTCTGCCTTATATACATTGGACGTGCTCCCAAAGTGGCATCTCTTTCCAGCAGCTGCTGATTCTCTTGGGGGTTTTTGTTTGTGGTTGTTTTGTTATTGTTTATTTTTAGATAGGTTTTCCTGTATCCCAGGCTGGTCTCGCTAACACTATGTGGCCCAGGATGAAATCCTGGCCCACCCTGCCTCTACTGACCGGCTGTGAATGTGTCTGCTGACGTGCCTGGCTCTCTTGAGGCATTGATAGGTTCTTATTACTCTAAACAGCCACAAGTACAGCGGGCTGAGATTCTAGGAGCAGTATAATTAGTTTCCCTTCCTGTGGAATCTGGACCTGGAATGTCTCCCAAAGCCCATGTGTGAAAAGGTCCCCAGACTATAGTGCTATTGGGAAGTTTGGAAGTGGGCCCATTAAAAGAAAGTTAGGTCATTGAGGCCACACCCTTGAAGAGAATATTAGAGCTGCAGTCCTCTCCTGGGGTGTTTCCCGGCTGCCACGAGATGAAGTTTTATCCACCACACCTCTGGCTGTGATGTACAATGCTAGTTACGACAGGTCCTTTGAGACTGTGAGTCAAAATTAACCTTTCCTCTTTTTAAGTTGATTTTCTCAGGTTATTTTGTCACAGTGACCAAAAGCTAACAGACTTACTAATGCAGGGATGGTGTTCATGTGTATGCAAGGAGGGGGAGGGGATACTGATGGTGGCCATCTTGAGAGTGGCTGGAGTATAATGAGAAAGCAGTTCTGTTTTATTTGAGGGGTCACTGGGGCACTGGGGATGAGGCCAAAGGTCCCAGGTGGTACAAAGCACATGCTCTATCTACCACTTGGTATATGCTGACCTGGCACTTTCTTCCAAATGTTCCTTCAGTCTGTTAGTTACATCATGGTGTGAGGACAACTTTAATTCTCTCTCAAACCCTGCATTGTCTCCTACAGATTCTGTCCCCGTGAACTGTGAAACTAATGTACTGGAGAGAGAGAGAGAGACTCTCAGTATAGCCCTGGCTGACCTTGAACTTGCATCAGTCTTCCTGCCACGGCTGTCTAGGTGATGGGGTTACAGGTGTGCAAGACTAAATTTCATTAAATTAGCAATTTTTGAACATGTGCAGAAGTATAAAGTATGAGTTCCTACCATACAGCCACAAGCATGTTCATTACTTTGTTATAATTATGTCTTTTTATCTATCCATCTATCCATCTATCTATCCATCCATCTACCTACCTACCTATCTATTTTTAAGGCAGGGTCTCATTATGTAGCTCTGGCCTATAAATCACTTTGTGGAGCAGGCTGGCTGGGAGCTCAGAAAAAGCTGCCTCTAGTTTCCCAGCTCTGGTATTAAAGCCACAGGCC
>NW_022651562.1:0-4081 GCF_011064425.1 Rattus rattus
TTTTTTTTTTTTTTTTTCGGAGCTGGGGACCGAACCCAGGGCCTTGCGCTTGCTAGGCAAGCGCTCTACCACTGAGCTAAATCCCCAACCCTAAGGATACCTTGTTATACTTAATTTAACTTATTTAAGACACACTCTGTCTGTCTGTCAGTCTGTCTGTCTGTCTCTCTCTCTCTTTCTTTCTCTCTCTCTGTGTGTGTGTGTGTGTGTGCATGTGTGTGCGTGTGTGAGTGCAGCCATCTGTGTAAATGCAGGTGCCATGACTCTCATTTGAACATGTGGAAATCAGCAGATTCCAAGTTTGAGATTTCAGGGATAGAGTTCAGGCTATCTGGTTGGCTGGCAAGTGCCTTAACCTGAAGAGTCATCTTATCAGTTCAGTGTTAAGAATTTAATAAGAGTTACAGTGCATCAGACACGTGCAAAATATGTATCATTAGACCATGGATTTAAAAGACTGAGGGCTTTTAAAGGAAGGGGTGATGAAGGTAATAACCACAGTCATAATGTTTTCAGAAGGGAAAGCATCATATCCTAAGGTCAGGCCGTTTTGTTTATTTCTAAAAGCATGTGTTTTGTGTTCTTTATAATAAAATTGGTTGAGTCATAGTAGGCACCAAATGTAAGCTTATTGACCCAGAAAAACAACAGATTATTCCAATGTGCAGTTCCTCAACTTCTTGGCATTTTAAAGATATCTTTGAGAAATGTAAGAAATTTGTTGATTTGTGTGCATATAAAATTTCACACAATCCCAGGTTCCCGGCAGCATGGAAAACCTGTGTGTGTAGGACACATCTGAACTTCTTGAGTCGTAAGCTTGAGTTTGAAGTGTGCGACCAGAAAAGAGCAATCAAGTAGGTTGATTCACAGAGGCACTTTCTCAGCTTTGACAGGGAAACAAAGTATCTCGATGACAAATTGTTCAATAACATTCACACCAGAGCAGTTTGTTTAATGATGTATTTTTAGCATTGCAGATCAGCTTTCTCTATGCTTACTGCTTGATCAGAAGTGATATCAGAAAATAGAATTACTCTTTGGTATAGCCAGCACTTGTTTGCAGAAATGGAAATAACAAAAAACTGTGGATTCCGGCCTCTGAGCACGATACCTAACATAGCCCCTGGCTTCTCATGCACATACAAAGGCGCATACACCTGTGTACATACATGTGTTCACAAACACACATGCACATTTACACATGCACTTGCGTACACACAAAAAAAGAACCCAGCTACAACGGACAGCTTCAGTGAGGCCTGCCACTCATCATCTCGGAATCCTGGTGTATGTGCACATGTGTGCGTGGGTACAAGTACACATCCACGTGCATGCTGAAGCCAGAGGAGGATGCTCTATGATGCTACTGGGTTGTTATGTGACTCTATCGCTGCCTTCTTAACTACGTCACCATCCTCCCACAGTGCCTGGCATTCTAGACATTCAAGTCACCTCTTTGAGCCAAGTTCTGGGATAATTAAGTAGAGTTGTAGCAACATACAGGTTCAGGGACATCCCAGAAACTGAATGACACCACATAACACGCGTGTACTTGTGTTCAAATGAGGAGTAGGGATAGCAGCTCCCTCAAACCCCCTCACAGCCTCTGCTGTAACAAGGGTAGTCACTGTGCCTCTCTGAAGAGGCAAGTAAGGAAAAGACCCTGAGCTACATTGTAACTGTCTCCTTCCCATGCCTAAGACCAAGGACCAGTTGTATCAGCAGTGTAGAGAGAGGGGATCTGCTTCACTCTCACTACCATAGCACAGGGGTAGATCATGCTAAGGAAGAAATACCCTCGGCATGTTAGCAACATATTAGATAGCCACACCAAGCCATCCTGATGGATGCTACGAAGTGAGGCAAACACATGGCCTTGTGTTATGAACCAGAGGGCTCTTCAAAGACTCTAAATGAGGACAGGGTGGAGGGTGGCAGAACGCTGCCTGGACACGACATGGCTGTAAGCCAATAGAAGTCATGACCACTTGCACATGACCCGAATAAGATCGAACCCTTCAGCATCCCGCCATGAAATGGGTAAGGGCTCACAACACCCCCACCCCTACCTGAGGATTTATAGGAGGTTGACGGTTCCTTGGATTCTTGAGGAGGGAGAGACATTTTTTTTTTAAATGTGGTTTCATCACCAGAAAGTGCTTAGGCTCCTATAACCCCTTCACTTATGCTCCTGTGAGCAACCTAGTTAAACCTGTTGGGACACACACATGTAGGAAACCAGTTCAGAATAGAGGGACGGTCAGATGGAATGGGAGGGGAGCCCTCCCACTTCCCTTGAAACCCTTCTTTGTCCTGACAAGTCCAAGGGTACATTTCTAACGAGCCCCTGATTATACTTTTTGTTTTCGTTTTTAAAAGACAGAGTCTGTCTACACAGCCTTGGCTACCGTGGAACTCAACTGTGTTGACCAAGCTGGCCTGGAACTCACAGAAATTCACTTGTCTCTGCTTCTGGACTGCTGGGATCAAAGTCTAGAGCCGCTACACCATCTCTGATTAAGCTTTTAATAATTACTTGATAAGTCAAATGGCCAAGGTAATCTCTCACCTAGGGATGCTGACAGGGGAATTGGGGGAGAAGAGCAATTGTATTTTCTAAGTTTTAAAAGTTCATTCTTAAGCTGTTCTATGTCTTATTACCTGAAGTGAAACTAAATTCCAACGGGCACTTGGAGTTGGCACAATGCGGTCAGAATAGTAACTCTTTAGAAAGCGCAACTCCCATTGGTATCTTGTACCAAAGTTTTGTTAGGGATTCTGCTCCCCTGTGTCAGCGACACAGGCGACCTTCCCACGTATGAGCGATTAAATTTATGCAGGGACTAAACAGACATCCGCGCGCGCCCCACCACACACCACGAATTTCTCTCGGGGGTCTTGGCCTTGGCTACTCACAGAGTCTGGGTGCTGGGCGGTAGGCTGGGGATTCGGTGGAGTTCCTTGCAGGTGACTCTGAAGTCGTCCTCCTGGTGGCATTCGCAGGGTGGAGAAGTACACCCTCTGCCCCACAGGCTCCTGGGCAGGGCGAGCAGCAGAGTGAGCTGCAGCAGGGACCCTGGCCTCATTTTCCAAGGGACCTCCAGTGCTACTTCATCGTTGCGCGCTGTCACCACATTCTCAGTGCCCTGCTTCTGACGCTGGAAGAGACGGGGTGCCGGAGGGAAAGGGAGGAAGGAGGAGGGCTCCAAGGGGCTGTGACCTCATCGCTGGAGAGCACGCTGGAGAGGGGGAAGGAGAGGCTCTCAAGTGCTCCGCTTGCCTAGGCAACTCTCCATCCAAACAAGCCTGTTTGCGGCTTGCCGTCAGTATCGCAGCTCCTGTTCCGAGGCACCCAGCCTCGGTCCCCATGCCGTTCCCTCCCTGCCAACCATTAGTTCTTTCTAAAGTCTAGACACGCCTTCCTCTCCCCTGGTCTCCGAACTCGTGAAGCTACATTTCCTGACTGAACAGCCTTTACTGGTGGTGCGGACCCGGGACCCACCCAAATGGTCTCTGTCTAACGTCAGCACGGAGGGGAATGTTGTGAGACACTCCGATATCCCGAGGAACTTCGGTTTCTCCAGGTTAAAAATCGCCGGAGCAGACAACACAACAGGAGACAGCTTAGAGTGCAGCTAAAGAGGGATGTGACACTCCGGGCAGATCCTCCATGCTGCCTAGCTGGAGCAGCTGGGGTCCGCCACGCAACTCCTTGAAGGCGCCACTAAACCCCTATCTGGAGATGCTGGTCTCACCGAACACAGCAGCTCCGTGAAGTCAGGCGCTAGGCTCTGGGGCCATCTGCTGTGGATAACTGGGAACTGCGCATGCAGGGAACTCGCCTGCATGGTTAACAGTCTGGTCTTACATAGGGAGGGGATCTGCTTAGAGGTCTAGACATTGGTTTCATTCTCATCCGTCCTCTCCAGAAATTCAGAGTGAAGAGAGCACTTAAGTGGCACGTTGTTCCCACACTCAACAAGAATATTAATTACAAATATAAACTAGATCGTGTCCATTTTCTTCTTGAAAGTATAACTGCTTGCTAATTCCTCTAGAAACAAAAAGAATATTTTGC
>NW_022651563.1:0-4084 GCF_011064425.1 Rattus rattus
TCCTTCAACTGTTTGATTGTGTTTTCCTGGAATTCTTTCAGGGATTTTTGCGATTCCTCTCTGTAGGCTTCTACTTGTTTATTAATGTTTTCCTGTGTTTCTCTAAGGGAGTTCTTCACGTCTTTCTTGAAGTCCTCCAGCATCATGATCAAATATGATTTTGAAACTAGATCTTGCTTTTCTGGTGTGTTTGGATATTGCATGTTTGTTTTGGTGGGAGAATTGGGCTCCGATGATGTCATGTAGTCTTGGTTTCTGTTGCTTGGGTTCCTGTGCTTGCCTCTCGCCATCAGATTATCTCTAATGTTACTTTGTTCTGCTATTTCTGACAGTGGCTAGACTGTCCTATAAGCCTGTGTGTCAGGAGTGCTGTAGACCTGTTTTACTGTTTTCTTTCAGCCAGTTATGGGGACAGAGTGTTCTGCTTTCGTGCGTGTAGTTTTTCCCCTCTACAGGTCTTCAGCTGTTCCTGTGGGCCTGTGTCTTGAGTTCACCAGGCAGGTCACTTGCATCAGAAAAGTTGGTCTTACCTGTGGTCCCGAGGCTCAAGTTCGCTCGCGGGGTGCTGCCCACGGGCTCTCCGCGGTGGCAGCAACCAGGAAGATCTGCGCCGCCCCTTCCGGGAGCCTCCGTGCACCAGGGTTCCAGATGGCCTCCGGTGTTTTCCTCTGGCGTCCGAGATGTGTGTGCAGAGAGCAGTCTCTTCTGGTTTCCCAGGCGTGTCTGCCTCTCTGAAGGTTTAGCTCTCCCTCCCACGGGATTTGGGTGCAGAGAACTGTTTATCCGGTCTGTTTCCTTCAGGTTCCGGCGGTGTCTCAGGCAGGGGTCCTGCCGCTCCTGGGCCCTCTCCCACAGGAGCCCAGAGGCCTTATACAGTTACCTCTTGGGCCAGGGATGTGGGCAGGGGTGAGCAGTGTTTATTGGTCTTTTCCGCTCTGCAGCCTCAGGAGTGCCCACCTGACCAGGCAGTGAGGTCTCTCTCCCACGGGTTCTGGGAGCAGAGAGCAGCTGCAGGCCGGGATCCGCGGGTGTCTTATTTTTATTTCTCATGGGTATGAGCTTTAGCCTGCAAGTATGCTTGTGTACCATATGTATGCAAATCATGCTGTTGTATCCCTTGAAACCGGATTTACAGACAGTTTTTAGCTAACATATGGGTGCTAGAAATCCAACCACAGTCTGATTTAGGATCAATCTGTACTTTTAGCCACAAAGCCTTCTCTCTAGCCCTGCCTCCCTTCTTCTGATCCATTTCCTAAAAGTTGCATGGGAAGACTTAAGCATCTGCATGTTGGAGAGGTCTCAAGTCTAAATCCTAACTGTAATATTCTTATTATTTTTGTTGGAGGATAATATGAGAACAATTTATAGCAAAATCAAATGCCATTTTAACAATGCATTTCCTGAGATCCCATCAGAGGACACTGTGACTGCCTTATATCCAGATTGCCCTGGATACTACCAGGAAGAACTGCAGTACAAAAGCAACTTTTAGTGGGTTAGTTCCTGAGAGCTCTGGGCTATCCAGTTATTTGATCTTGATGGTCTTCCTATGGGGTTGCAATCTCCTTCAGCTCCTTAAGTCCTTCCCCGTACTCTTCAATTGGGTTCCCAAGACTCAGTTCAATGGGTAACTGTGAGTATCTGCATCTGTGTTAATCAGTTCCTGGTAGAGCCTCTCAGAGGACAACCATACAAGGCTCCTATCTGTGAGCACTTCTTAGCATCATAGTGTCTGAGTTTGGTATCTCCAGATGGGATGGATCCCAAGGTGGGACAGTCTCTGGATGGCGTTTCTTCAGTCTCTGCTCCATGTTTTGTTCCTGTGTTTCCCTTAAACAGGAGCAATTCTGGGTTAAAAAAATTCCCTCTTCTGGGGGCCATGCCTATGTACTGGAGATGGTCTCTACAGGCTCTATCTCCCCTTTGTTGGGTATTTCGGCTAATGTCATTACCTGGGTCCTGGGAAGCTCTTCCTTCCCTGGCTTCTGGGACATTCTAGAAGTTCCCCCACTATCACTTCTACATTTTTCTATTCATTTTCCTGAACCTTTGGACTTCTATTCCTGTCTCTTCTAATACTTGATCCTGCCCCATCCCTCCCTCCTCTCTCTGTCCTCTCTCCTGCTCAGATCCCTCCCTCCCTCTACCTCCCATTATTATTTTGTTCTTCCTTCTAAAAAGGACTGAAGCAACCACACTTTGGTCTTCCTTTTTGAGCTTCATGTGGTCTGTGAATTGTATCTTGTGTATTCTGAGATTTTGGGCTAATATTAACTTATCAGTGAGTGTGTACTATGTGCATCCTTTTAGGTCTGGGACCTCAGTCCCACTCCTCAGTCAGGATATTTTCTGGTTGCATCCATTTGCCTGCAAAATTCATGAAGATATTGTTTTTAATAGCTGGGTACTTCTCCATAATGTAAATATACCACATTTTCTGTATCCATTTTTCCATTGGGAGACATCTGTGTTGTTTCCAGCCTCAGGCTCTTATATATAAGGCTGCTATGGACATAGTATTCATTGATGAACACATGGCTCCAGCAAGGAGTTTAGCAGAGGATGGCCTCATCTGGCATCAATGAGAGAGGATGCCCTTGTTCTTGTGAAGGCTTGTTGTGAGGCAGGAATGGGTGGGTGGGTGAGGGAGCACCCTCTTAGAGGCAACGAGGAGGGGGATCGGGAGACCTGGAAGGGGATGACATTTTAAATGTAAATAAATAAAATAGACAATTAATAAATAATGTTATTTTAAAATTAAAAACAACAACAAACAAATAAAAACAAAAAATAAAAGCAACTCTTTTTCAAAACAGAGTGGATTCCAGACAGAAAGATTCATAGCCATCTTAGCTTGGAGATATTCTCTTTGTTTCATGGAAAAGAGCATAACATTTGAAATGTAAGTAAATAAAATATCTAGTTAAAAAGAAAATAAGTAAACAGTACTAAAAGCTTTCAAAGATTTCAAGATGTAAAACTATATGATTTAGCAATAAGAGATTTGTGTTTATATGAAGAATTCTACCAGAAAATAAGGACATGAGGTGAAATATGAAGAAACTAATAAATTTTTAAGCATCTGATTGGTAATGAATTTGAAACAAACTATTCTATTTTACATTTTTAATTTTTTTGATGTCTTTTTTAAATACAGAGATAATGGATAGAAAAAAAGAAAGGGGTATATTAAAATGATTTTTCCCAGTCTCTCGGGCTAATACAAAATGTTATCTTGCCTTTGGAAACACACATTTCTCTTACTTTAGTCAATTCTTACAATATGTGTCAGATCATTCAGTAGATCCTCTAAAATAATTATAGTAAGTGTCATCATAATAAAATATTCATCGTGGCAAATTCTGTGCTTATGCTGTAATTATTTCATTTGTAATATTTTAACTATAGGACCAAGTAATAAAATGTGTATTTGACTACATATTATCATTTAATCTAAAGCCTCTGCCCTGCGTTTTGTGTTAGACTTTTAATGGTAATAGTTTGCATGTACAGAAAACTTTCTTAGCAGGTGTGTATCCAGTAAAGTATTGGATAACTCATTAATTATTGAAGAAATTGTAGGTCTAGTTACAGGATCAAATGTGTCATTAATCATTAATGCTTCTTGCTTAAATGCATTAGAATAAACATTTACTTCTCACAGCAGAAACACAGAAGTATAGATTTCCTCTGTTTAAAAATTGCTTTCTTAGTTCATTCACTTAAAGTCAGTTAATGTTTAGTTCTCAAAGCTATCTTCCGTCAGAGGCATATGGCCTCAGCTCTTCCTCTAAATAAGTGAATTTATGTACATTTGTGATATTATCTAACATTTTGTGTTAATTTTGTGTACCTAATATTTTGTCTAAGGATATCTGGAAAGTGTGTGTGTGTGTGTGTGTGTGTGTGTGTGTGTGTGTGTGTGTATTTCATTTTTTCCCTATGGAGGATCTTTACTGTGTAGTTCAGACTAGTTTCAAATTCAAGATCCTATGGTCTCAGAATATTCTTCTAATACGAGTGTAGAAATGCATCATCATGCATATGTATATGTGTATAAGTATGGGTATGTATGTGTATG
>NW_022651564.1:0-4078 GCF_011064425.1 Rattus rattus
GCAGGTTAATTTAGATGAACTAATGGTGTTCCTGGCATACAGGATATACTCAGTAAACGGGAACTATTATCTTTACTGTAAAAGTGGAGTGTCTGGTTGATGTTCTCATCCAGCCCTCCTACGCATCCTAAAATCAGATGTGCCAATCATTCGCACATCTGGGAATAAGACTCCACGGGGCTGAGCAGGAGACAGCCTGCCTTCTGGGATCCCTGCTCTGAAGGGATAGATGCTGTGTTGAAGGGATGTGGGCTAGATAGACTTAACCTTAAAGATCCGAGGAAGAGGGCCATGCATCCTGCTCTCTCTTCCCTTAAACCTCAGCAGGTTTGAGTTCTAGAAGGAACGCAGAGGGAGCAAGGGTCAGGTACCTGTGTGAGGAGGTGCTTGGCTTCCAGATGCCTATTGACAGAGCTTACTGTGCAGTGCTGAGGAGCAACTTCCTGAGTGGGAGGGAGTCCGGCCACTTCTCACCGGACTAAGGTGAACTACCATGTGTAAGGTTCAGAGGGTCTGCTGTCCTTGAGGGTAGGGCAGAATGCAAGAACCCCATGATACACATTTATGCTTTAGAAATCTTCGCCTTTTCTGCTCTCTGTGCCTTGGAAGACATTACACTTTAAAGTTCACTTGGCTATCTGTCCTCCCTCCAAAATATTTCAGATTGTGTTCTCACACCTCCCGGCAGCCGTCGGGCTCACGGCCTTGGCATCCCTTCCTGTCCTCTCTGACACAGACTCATCCCTTGGACTCACTTTCTTCCTTTGTCTCCAGGGTTTGACTCTCACATCCTCTCTGTCACTCTGCCTGCCCTCGACTGTGTTCCTGTGGAAGGACCATGCGGGGTTCTGCTAGAAACTCTCTGCTGTGAGAGGAAACCGGACAATTCCAGTCCCCAACAGCAAAGGCCTTAGAGAGAAGCCCTTGGACTACTCAGCAGTAGGTGGCGCTCTTGTGCCAGCTCAGCGTCAGTATTTAAAATGTCTGATTCTGACAGACTGCCAAGGGAGGGCAGAATGTGCCTCCTGGGAAACCAGAGTTATCAAAAAGCTGGCTGTGACCTGCAGGCATTACAGTGTAACTGAGAAATGGGGCCAGTGAGCTCATAGTTTGAAGACCAGATGGGACAGACAGGGCCAATGGGGAGTTTGTAACTACTCTTGATACTTTGTGATAAAGTCAGCTTTCCAGGGAGTTAGCAGGTGGGACAAATACCTTATGATGGGACCTACCTAGTCAGCATGCAGAAACCAGCATGCTCTCTACCCTCTCTACCAGGAAGGTTTATGACTCTCTCACTCTCCCTCCTTCCCTCCCTCCCTCCGTTCCTCCCTCCTTCCCTACACGCCAGGACATTGCTGGAAAAAGGGCTTAGCAATAGAGTACCACAGTGTGATTTCTTGAGGAACATGGACCACGACCATGAAGGAAGAAGCTATCTTGGGATTCTAACTACAGGTAATTTCCCACAGAGTTAAGATGCCTTACCGCACAGGTGGGGGTGGTTTTCAACTCTCTCTGTGACAGGGCGATGCAACTTCAGCTGTGCTTAAGAAGATCCATGGGGCCCAGAGAGAAGGTTGGAACGGTACATGCCCCTGAGTTGAGCTTCTCCTTGAGGAATGGAGACCATCTCTGACCTGAGCACCAGAAACTGCTAACCCAACACACTCAAACTGGAAGTCCGTCCCTACGCTTATACGTGGGAAGGCAGCCTCCTGTGTTTGTATGTGAGGCTCTCTGAGTGATGCTCCTCCCTTCTCTGGGTGGGTATGGCTGGGGTTTCCAGGCTGAACTACAAGATGCAACTTTACTTCTTACCACTGCAGACAAAATCTATTCCTTGCCGGTGTAAACAGGGTCAAGGGTCGCAGACACTTCCCTTCGCTCCTAATTGAAAAGCTGGTCCCAGGAAGACCATATTGAGAGTCAAGGCCCACATCGATGAATTCAGACCGAAATAACTCAAGAGACTTTGTATGGATCAAAGAAGATGGGAAGGGATTACAAGGTCTTACCCAGTCACTGAAGGACTGTCCTATGGGAGCAGGAGGTGACTGGTTCTGGGGCATGGCAGGGACAGGGCTGGGTCCACTGGATGGAAGTTTCAGGAGGTAGACTCTGGGCTCTTTCTTACAATTGTGGCTGTGTCACTGTGGGCATAGGCTAGGTCTCAAAGCTGTGGTATCCTTAACCCTGGGAATGCTCAGCTGAGTCTGGGAGAATGCAGGTTTGTAAAGGAGGCTGATAGAGTCCACCCTAGAGAAGACTGGACCTGATGCAGAGCCTCCAGGATTCTCCAATGGCCCTGATAGGACCTAAGCCAGTCACAGGAAGCAGGTTTTAGAGTCACTGCGGTAGGTTGCTGGCCCTCTGCCACACTCTGGGAAGTAGGCAATACCTCCTGCCAGCTGCCTCTTGCCTTCCTCCCTGTGGATCCTCAGCTCCAACAGCATTGGACGTCAGATATTGACAGAACACGGCCTGTGCTTTGGGGTTCCTTAACCCCTGCTCATACTCTCTTTTCCCCAAATAAACGGGTCCCCATCTAAGTTCCCAGAGCAGCAATAGGTACCTGGAGATTTGGTGCCTCTTTCCCAGCATGAGAGGGTGCAGCTGATCTTCCAGTTAGCCATCCCTAGTATGCGGCTTGACACTAATAAATCGGCTAACCTTCCTTCAGCAACGATGGGCTAAGGTCATGGTCAGAGGCCTCCATTTCCTTTCCCTCTGCCAGCCTGAGGCCTCGGGACTGATAGCCATTGGCCAGATTCTTTCCAAGAATCCCTTCTTAGTTCTGCCATGCACCTGGTCCCTGACTGACCTTATGTTCTGTTGTCTATAGTCTACTATGATAGTCCATGCTATCCATAGTCTACTCTGGTATCTATATGAATAAGGCTGTAATCCCTATCTATCCTATATGTCCCATAAGAAAGACCCATCCATCCATCCATCCATCCGTCCATCCATCTGTCCATCCATCCATCCATCCTGCCCATCTGTCAGTCCATCCTCTCATCCTTCCCTCCATCCTTCCATCCATCCATCTGTCCATCCATCCATCCATCCATCCATCCATCCATCCATCCATCCATCCATCCATCCATCTTTTTCTGGACCCCATCTTTATATTATCTTTATAGGCCTGCCTCTGTAAGTCTACCGGGCTCCATGCACACCAGATGCACCACACACAGTTTCCTTTATCCACACAATAATCCCAAGGCATATATTAAGATCAATATTTTACAGATAAAGACACTAAAACCCAGCTGCAAGGACACAGTGAATTGGGACTCAAGCCCAGGCTTCCCTGATTGCAAACTCAGAACTGTCTCTAGAAGCCTTGGCCGGCTTCTGTGGCTCCTGCTCTCCACGGGGAAGGGCTGTGCTAAGGACGTGCACCCGCCAGGACAGGAAATGGGAAAGAAGGAAGTAGGCAGTGACAGTCACACCAGAGAAAAAGAAGGGAAGTGGGATGGTTCAAAGCGAAATCCCTGGAAAGAAATCTTGAGGGAGCTCCCTACCCTAAACAGACACACCTTGCTGTAGTTTATAGATTAGGCCAGAGAGTTCCTAAGTCTTCCAAGAGGGGACACAAGCCCACACTGATAATGTGTGCCTGTAATCTGACTCTCAAGAGTTGGGGCTGGAGGCTCCTGAGTCTGCAACTAACCTGGCCTACACAAGATTCTGTCTTCAAAATAATGAAGAGAGTACCCTAGCCATTCCTCTACTTCTAAGATGGGGACAGACTTAACATGGTTTTTGTTTAAACGACCACCTACTCTCTCACCTATATACCCATACCTTTTAACCCTACTCTACCTCAGTAAATACCTTGGTATCTTGATTCACCCAAGAACCAAAGCCATCTCTTTCTCATACGGTAGGAAGACTCTGCATCTACGTTCCCGTCCAATGATGCTCAGAAGATGGCGGGGTGCACACTATGTGGCCAGCACTCAGTGACTACTTATAAAATTAGCTAACTCTCTTGATCCCTTGCTTTTGCCTTCCTGTCCCTACTCTCTCCCCATTCCCTTCTCCCCTCTCTCCACATGCTCATGGCAGG
>NW_022651565.1:0-4078 GCF_011064425.1 Rattus rattus
TCACCTCCATCCGGTCCCAGGTCAGTTTCTGAGGGTCCTGTCTACCTCAGCCTACAACTCCCAGAAGAATAGGCAAGACACAGAATGTCCCAGGGATGGCAGCCCAGAATACAGTTCCTGTGAGTGTGGCTCCTGTGGAGAACCAAGTGGCAGAAAAGATGAAACTCTGAGAAGTAGCCAGATAGAGCAAGGACTCCCTGTACCCTGAGCCCTGAACTACAGCCAAGGTCAAGCCAAGGTGACAGCAAATGACCCCGCCCGATCAGAGGGACAACGTTTAGGGTTTCATCACATGTTTCCAGCAGGATTGGTGTAGACGAGGCCAAAGCAATCTGTGTGGCGTATGATAACTGCTCAGTGAGTATCCATGGACCGACTGACTGGGAAACCATCCTAAGAATCCGACTGAATCCACAACAGGGCTTAGGAACATGGGGGGTCAAGAGTGTGATTTGCTCCGTAGAATCAAGAGGAAACTGATTAAATGGTTGGTGGCACATCTATGTGAGGCTATGTGATGTAATTTCTCAATGTGATGTTTTAAATTACATTTTTATGACCGGGGAGAGGCTGGCCGAGTAACTTAAATTGAAAGAGCAGGTTGCAAATTATGCAACAGGATCCCACGGAGGCATGAAATGGTGTGGTCGCAGCACTCTTCAAGAGAGACGTTTGTATCTTTTCTCTCTCTCTCTATTTTTTGCATCTCCCATAACAAAATTGTTTCCCTTTCAAGTACGAACATGAAAAGTTATAAGAAGAGTGTGGGTCCTGATTTTGAAACTGGGACTGAGATGCTAATGTCTTGTTTTAGGTTGGGACCTCCTTCGACTGCATCTGGAATTTTATTTACTAGGAGAGCTTGCCCCGTGTGATGTGCCGTTGGTGGTCTCTCATCTGACTCCTCCAACAGAATGTGGATTCCATCAGGCCACGGATTGTGCCTGCCTTGTTTCGTATGTTCCCAGAACTCACCACAACCTTACACGGAGCAGGATCCCTAGGCAATACTGGTTGAATGCAGAATGGAGACTTTAATCCATGACCCCAGCTAAGTGGTATGGCAGACTAGAAGATATGTAACAGGGTGTAACTGCAGAACAAAGGCGGTCCGTACAGAAAGTTAAAGAAAGGCCAGTTAAACGTGACTGCCACCTCCTCTTGAGGTACCCACTCCAGACTCTGTTTTTGGCCCCCTCACCCCTGGGGTCAGCACCAGAAGTGTGTCCTTTCAGACAGGTGACACTTGTCCTCAGGTCCTGCTCAGCTCTGCTTCCTCACAGCAGAGTTCACGGAGGCATTTCAACCAGGCCATCCGCCCTAGGGCCGGCATAGCCAACCCCCTCAGCCTGGCTGCACCGCTCCCCAGAAGCACAGGACGATCTTGATTTCAGTCTGTTTCACTTAGTCCTACCTCTGCACCCCCCCCAATCAGATAAGCATCGACAGAGAAAGAGAGGAAACAGCTAACAAGGTTAGAAAGAACACCTTCCCCGGGTAAGGTACCAGAACTCTCTTCAGAATGGATTGCCAGCCTCTAGGGAGGCTGCTCAGATCATCCAACAGAACTTGAAAGAAAAAAAAAAGCATTTTCATCGGGAGTGTAGTGAGGTTTTCCTTTGCTATTAGTGAGATTTCTGCTGGTGTGTGTGTGTGTGTGTGCGTGTGTGTGTGTGTGTATGTGCGTGTGTATGTGTGTGTGTATGTGTGTGTGTGTGTGGTGTGTGTGTGTGGTGTGTGTGTATGTGTGTGGTGTGTGTGTATGTGTGTGTGGTGTGTGTGTGTGTGTGTGTGTGTATGTGTGTGCATGTGTGTGTGTGTGTGTGTGTGTGTGGTATGTAGCACATCTGTGCAGTATTCTGACTCATAATAATGGCTACCTATACTGAGGTCTTCCTCACACCTGGACAGTGTGCTGGGGACCAAGTCTATTGGTGTTTAATTACCTCAACTGCCCATGCGTAACCATACTACTATGGCCTTCATTTTGTAAATACGGTAGCGGAGAGGCTGGAGAGATGGGTCAGCAGTGAAAAGCACTTGTTGCTCTTACAGAGAACCTGAGTTCCGTTCCATTCCCAGCGTCCAGACGATGGCTCACAGTTGCCTACGACTCCATCTGTAAGGGGATCAGAAGCCCTCATCTGGTCTCCAAGGGGACACCCTCTCTCATACCCCCAATTAAAAATTAACAAAAACAAATACAACATATATATATATATATATAATATAGCAATATCTTAATATAGAAACTGAGACTCAAAGAGAATAAAGATTTTGCCCTCAGCCATCCAGTTAATTTCTTCCAAATCTGAAGCTATTATAGTCTATCAGTGCCTCTTACACACACACACACACACACACACACACACACACACACACACACACACACAAATGCATGCATGCACGTCAGGAACACAGACTTCTGCTTCTTGAGAAAGTCTGTGTGAGTTTCATCATCGTGGGAGTTGTGGACTAGGGTGGCTTTGCACAGTTTAAGGCTGATTGTAGCTCCCTTTTTGGTAGATAGGTTCTTTAGAGCTGTGTCCACACAGGGTCACGATTAGTTTGCAAGGTGAGCGTTGAGCCTAATTTGTGTCCTTTCCAGAGGTTGGAACTGTGAAGCCTCCTGGTGGCACACCATCCCCTGCCCCCATCTCGTGAGAGACAGGTGAGGACCATGGTATGAGCAGAGGAAACAGCCTGTCGATAGCTGGAGAGAGGGGCCAAGACCGGGAAGGAGAACTTAGCAGCAGCAGACAAAGGGGAAGAAGAGATGGGGAGACTCCGTCCAATTGTCCCAAGCTCTTGTTTTGGTTTTGTGAGCCCTGCACGGAAATGCTTCTTTCTGTTTATGCTGAAGTGAACTGAGCCAGGAGAGGAAAGGTGCCTGGCCAAGGCATCTAACGGCAAAGACGTGCCTGCAGCACAAGTCCCTGGCTTCCAGCAGTGCTGCTGAGGATGCTCATGTGCCTGAGTCAGTGGGGACAGGAAGAGAGGGAACAGGACGCTCAGTGCCTCAGATTGCACCAAGGCCTGAGCTGGTGGCCCAAGTGTCTGTGCTCCAATCACTCCATGTTCCTCCTCGCTGCTGGCTCAGCTCAGCACCGGCCCAATCAATGCCTCATTAACAGGATCCACCTGTGGGCACTTTATTTAATTATCTCAATTGGAATGGAGTCAAGATACCAGAGTTAATGTCCTTCTACTGTCTGAGAGCTAATTATCACCTGTAGCTTGGCCCCAGGCACAGCGGAAGGGGTCGTCATCAGCACTGGAAATGTGCTGGCTGCATCCTGAGCTCTCTTCCCCTGGCAGGGAGAGCAAGTTAAGCATGACAGAGGGTGAGAAAGCCTCTGAGCCAGGAACCCACTTCCAGAGATCAGGGCATCATCCCTGGCTTAGAATATTTCCATTTGGGGCATTAAAAAGTTCCTAAACTCCTAGTCCAGAGAGCAATAGCGTCTGCCTGGTTTGAGCTTTTCCTTAGAGGCAACTCCCCCTGGGCTGTTAGCACCAGCAGTCACAGGTTCTAAAGGTGGTTTGACCTGCACATCTGTCTGGGAATGGACTGACGCTCGGCAAAGTTAGGTGATTTGCCTGGGCACACCTTGGTAGGTGAATAGGCTATGATTTAAATGGAAACTTGGCTGACATCAAAACTTAGATGTTCCTCTTGCTCTCCCCTGCCTGTTGGGAGCCAAGTGCTTGTTTTAGAAAAGCAACTCATGGGGTTGGGGATTTGGCTCAGTGGTAGAGCGCTTGCCTAGGAAGCGCAAGGCCCTGGGTTCGGTCCCCAGCTCCGAAAAAAAGAATTAAAAAAAAAAAAAAGAAAAGAAAAGCAACTCATTCTTTTCTAAAGAATGCAAGTGGGGTAGCTTCTGTCTATTTCCGTCTAAAAAATAGGCTGACATGACACCAAATGAAAGGACACAGGAAAAGAACATAGACTTTGGAATCAAAGACATAGGTTTGAGACTCGGGAGATGGTTCAGTTGGGAAAGCATGAAGACCAGAGTTCAGGTCTCTCCAACCCATGTGAAAACTGAGTGTAGTGATGTTTGCTTATGACCCCAGT
>NW_022651566.1:0-4082 GCF_011064425.1 Rattus rattus
AGCAAGAAGGCAAGAGCAAGAGAGAACTGGGAGGAAGTGAGCAGCCCCTTTTATAGTGAGTCAGGCACACCTGGCTGTTGCCAGGTAACTGGGGTTGAGCTTAGACAGAATGCTAACAGTCACATATTCTAGGCTGGCCTTGAACTTGCTATGTAGCCAAGGATGACCTTGAACCCCTGATCCTTCCTTTCTCCATCTCTCAAGTGCTAGGAAGGCAGGCGTGTCCCACCATACCCAGTTTATGTGGTGCTGGGAACAGAGCCTTGTTCCTGAGAGTCAAGTACTCATGGAAGCTACATCACCAACTCCAGAACTGGTTTTTTACCAGCATCCTCAATGTCACTTCTTCACACTTCTCTTACCACCCCACCCCTACTCCCCACACCCCACACCCCACTCCCTCTTCAGCCAGACAAAGCCCAGCACTGGTTTAGCCGTGCTCTAAAATCACCTGAGGTATGTGACTCACTGTTTGGACCCCCTTCAGCCCTGCAGGCTTCCCTAAGGTCTCTGGTGACACCCTGTAAGCCTTGGTCACATTGTTGCCCCACCCTAACCCTGTTCCACTCCAGGGCGGCTCTTGGATTTTTAGGTCAGATCTCTCCAACTCTGAGAGCCTTTGAGGGAAGAGGTTGGCCCAAGCCTGCTTGCTGCAGGACTGGCCCATTGCAGTTGTTGCTATCCGAATGCAGGTACTGGCAGGCCCCGGAGGAGCTATGGTCCCGGGGTGGGGGTAGGGGAATTGGTCATGAGTGGCATTTGTCACAGTTCGCTGTGATTGGCTCCCCCTTTTCTTCTCAGCTTTCCCCGGCCCACACACAGCGCAAGTTTTCCTCCAGGGAACACTGCGCTGTGTCTTGCAGAATTCCTTCTCCAACAGCTTCTGACTGAACTGGCTGCTGGAATCCAACGGACCTTTACCTTTTAAGAACTCGGCTCTTACTGCAGAAAGCCCAGATTTCAAAGCCTCGCTTCTGCTTTGTGCTTTTCTAAAGGCCTGTTTTGTACCCCACATCCAATCAACGACTCTCATTCTCGTTCTGAACTGTATCTCATCTTCCCCTGAATCGAGCTTCAGTGAGTTAAAAAACAAACAAAGAAACAAACAAACAAACCCCCAAAAACAACATACTGAACTGGAAAAGGGGAGGAAGAGCTGGACGCGGTAGCACAGACCTGTAATCCAGCATTTCAGGGGCTGAGGGAAAAGGGTCCCAAGTTCTTGGACAGCCTGGGCTACATGGAGAGACACTGTCAACACGGTCGCCGCCGCCGCCAGTGCCTTTAATGGGACGATTTTTATCTAAAAAGCGTGTTTCTGTCCGTTTCATAAAGCTTGACACTGGTCGGTGGCAATCACCAAGATCCATGTTGGCTAACTCTCTCCCTAGTTTGCTGGTGCCCCCTGCTGGCCGTTCTACGCATAGCCGCTTGGTTCGGTGTGCCTGGAGGAACTTTACAGGAGTCTCAAGTTACTGTCCTTCCTCTTACAAGCTATCCCTGACCTTTGCCCTTTCTTTAACCTCTGACACCGATTCACTTCTCCCTCACAAGATGGTCAGTCTCTCTGAGAAAACGGAGCCTTAGTTAATGAATGGTCTATCTACTCTCCAGCCTCCACACTTCTATTTAAATGTACGGGTGGTGCCTCTCAGAGAATGGGACTTTTAGTCAAAGGAACCTCTTCAGTCACACTATTTAAACACCCTTTATAAAATATAACTACAGAAATCATATCGTTTCAAGTCACTTGACAAGAGTTAAAAATGTCACTCCTACAAATCCACAATACCAAAGTCCTAAAGACCAAAGTATTAAATTCCTGCTAAATATCTCATAGATACAGTCCTTGTCTATCTCCACACAGACACCCACTAAACAGATTTTATTTACATACATTTTAATTATGTCTCCCCCAAATCACTCTCGTGCCATTGTATAACTTCTTTTTCTCCTGAATTGTGACTGTGGGTGCTTTTTGTATTAGTACTTGAAGAAAAAAAAAAAACTAGTTCAGGTGTTCCATGGTTATTTATTTATTAAAACCTTTAAAAAATCGGAGAGAAGGGGTTGGGGATTTAGCTCAGTGGTAGAGCGCTTGCCTAGCAAGCGCAAGGCCCTGAGTTCGGTCCCCAGCTCCAAAAAGAAGAAAAAAAAAATCGGAGAGAAAACAGAGATGGTTGCCAGCACCCTATCCAGAGCTCTGTGGTGTCTGAGAGACCCCAATTCGATTTGAAGCTTGAGGTTCATGTGGTCGGGACTGCCACTGAAGGCCACGTGGATGTCTGCGGCCCTTTCTAATGGCAGCAGCCAGGTAGACTTCCACAGTTTGTGCTACCGGCGGAGGTCACATAATGTCTGTGGTCTAGGTTGCCATCAGAGGCCATGTGGAGGTGGCCTCTGCCACTACTTGGGGCCATGTTAATGTCTGTGGTGCAGCGGCTGCTGAGGGGCTGAGGGGTCTGGGTCCATGGTTCTGCTGCAACTGGGGGCTGTGTTGATGTCCATGGCTGATATTACCACTCAGGGCCATGCCAGTGTCTATGACCCGTGCTGCTGCCTGAAGCCATGTTGGTGCACTGTCCAGAGGCAGGGCAGCTGCTAGGGGCCATGCCGATGTGTGTGGTCTGTGCTGCAGCTGAGTTCATGTTGATGTTCATGGGCTAGGCAGCTACCGGAGGCCATACTGGTGTTGTTGGCCTGTGTGGCCGCTGAGGGCTAGGATGGTACCTGTGGCCCGTGCTGCTGCTCAGGGCAGGGTCGATGCCTGTGGTCTACCAACAGGGACCATACTGAGGTCCACGGCACATGCTTGACACCAGAGGCCACGTGGATATTCATAGTCTATGCTGTCACCAGAAAGCATGTGGAAGTCCATGATCCCAGCTCCCACTGATTGTAAAGGGCAAGGAAGCTACTTTTGCTGTGGAGTCAATGACTGCAGACTCACAGTTGAGAAAGGGGGACATAGAAGGCTTCGGTGACAGCCCCTACCCGCCCCACCCCAAAGTTAATATCCTAGATAGGAATCCATCAAAGAGAACTCTTAAAACTCGAGATAAGCCGCGGATCCCGGCCCGCAGCAGCTCTCTGCTCCCAAGCCCCGTGGGAGAGAGACCACACCACCTGGTCAGGCTGGCACTCCTAAGGCTGCAGAGCGGAAGAGACCACCAACACTGCCCACCCCTGCCCACATCCCTGGCCCAAGAGGAAACTGTATACAGCCTCTGGGTTTCCTTGGGGGAGGGCCCAGGAGCGGCAGGACCCCTGTGCCTGAGACACCGCCGGAACCTGAAGGAACAGACCGGATAAACAGTTCTCTGCACCCAAATCCCGTGGGAGGGAGAGCTAAACCTACAGAGAGGCAGACACGCCTGGGAAACCAGAAGAGACTGCACTCTGCACACATCTCAGACGCCAGAGGAAAACACCAAACGCCATCTGGAACCCTGGTGCACGGAGGCTCCCGGAAAGAGCGGCGCAGATCTTCCCGGTTGCTGCCGCCTCGGAGAGGTCGTAGGCAGCACCCCACGAGCAAACTTGAGCCTCGGGACCACAGGTAAGACTAACTTTTCTGCTGCAAGAGACATGCCTGGTGAACACCAAACACAGGCCCACAGGAACAGCTGAAGACCTGTAGATAGGAAAAACTACATGCCCAAAAGCAGAACACTCAGTCCCCATAACTGGCTGAAAGAAAACAGGAAAACAGGTCTACAGCACTCCTGACACACAGGCTTATAGGACAGTCTAGCCACTGTCAGAAATAGCAGAACAAAGTAACACTAGAGATAATCTGATGGCGAGAGGCAAGCGCGGGAACCCAAGCAACAGAAACCAAGACTGCCTGGCATCATCGGAGCCCAATTCTCCCATCAAAACGAACAGGGAATGTCCAAACACACCAGAAAAGCAAGATCTAGTTTCAAAATCATATTTGATCATGATGCTGGAGGACTTCAAGAAAGACGTGAAGAACTCCCTTAGAGAACAAGTAGAAGCCTACAGAGAGGAATCGCAAAAATCCCTGAAAGAATTCCAGGAAATCATAATTAAACAAGTAGAAGCCCATAGAGAGGAAT
>NW_022651567.1:0-4074 GCF_011064425.1 Rattus rattus
GTGTCCTTTGCCTTACAGAAGCTTTGCAGTTTTATGAGATCCCATTTGTCGATTCTTGATCTTAGAGCATAAGCCATTGGTGTTTTGTTCAGGAAATTTTTTCCAGTGCCCATGTGTTCCAGATGCTTCCCTAGTTTTTCTTCTATTAGTTTGAGTGTGTCTGGTTTGATGTGGAGGTCCTTGATCCACTTGGACTTAACCCAATATGTATTTAAGGCTTCGTGATAATTTCTCATTTTACTCTTTCAGGAAAAATAGTGTTCTATACAGGCTCAATCCACAGTTCCAAAGTTAGTGTACAATATTAAATCCTTTCCTTATCAACACCTACTCATTCCATTTAATCTTAGCTCTCCAATAGTTTTGTAGTACTATTCCACTGCTTTTGATTTTCATTCTTTACAAACTAATGACACTAAAAGTGTCTGCAAGTTCCAACTGCCCATTCTTTAAAACTGCCCATTCTTTAAAAACACAGTTTTTCTTTTTCCTCTTGAATTTTGGGATTTTTTTTTATAAAAAGGGTGATTTGGATATTAAGCCCTTATCATATACATGACTTGTAAGTATTTTCTCTGATTTTATAGGTAGTCTTTTCTCTTTCTTTATAATTGTCTCAGGGTTTCCATGCTGTGAAGAGCTACCATGGCTACTGCAACTCTTATAAAGGAAAACATTGCACTGGGGATGGCTTACAGTTCTCAGTAGTTTAGTCCATTATTGTCATGGCAGGTAATATGGCGGCACATAGGTAGACATGATGCTGGAGAAAGAGCTGATGGATTTACATCTCCATCCACAGGCAAAAGAAGGAGACTGTCCCACTAGGCTCAGCTTGAGTATATGGGATCTCAAAGCCCACCAACATAGCAGACACACTTCCTCCAACAAGGCCATACCTACTCCAACAAGACAAACCTCCTAATAGTGCCACTCCCCGTGGGTCAAGCATCCAAACAGTTCCCATTCAAGCCACCACCATAGTGATCGTTGATGCAAACCCTTTACATTCAATGAAATACCCTTTTCTATTTATTTCTTTTTCTTTTATTGACTTGAAGTATTTTCATAAATATTTTGATTGATGATAATCATTACAAGTATCTTCTTTAGTGATATGACATTATTCAGTCTTTTACACAGTATTTTCAATAGGTGACAGTGCTGACTTTTTGTCATATTTACCAATAATTTAGTTTGTGTTTTACATTTAATTTTTAGATGTTTACCTCATTAAAGGATAGAAAAGACATTGATATTTTTAGGTTAGTGTTGAGTTCCGATTTTGGATTTGGACCTTTTACTTGGTTGATCCCCTCTTGCTGTGTCTGGGCCTGGGCCATATTGGGTGCCACCAAGTGAGCAGTTATCTCAGTCAGCTTTCTAGTGCTATGAAGAGACGCCATGACCATGGCAATTCTCATAAAGGGAAAGCACTTAATTGGGGGATTTGCTTACATTTTCAGACGTTTACTCCATTGTCATTCTGGTGAGAAGCTTGGGGGCACACAGGCAGGCAGACATGATGCTGGAGACGTAGCTGAGAGTTCTACCTCTGGATCCATAGGCAGCAGGAAGAGGAAGACACCGGGCCTGGCTTGAGCTTTAGAGACCACAAAACCCCACCTTCCAACAAGGCTACAGCTGTTCCAATAAGGAATAGCTAATGTTTCTAAAGTGGTGCCACTCCCTAATGACCAAATATTCAAATATGTGAGTCTATGGGGGGCATTCTTTTTTTTAATTAAATTGTAGTTTATTTGTGAATCAATATAGTATTATATATCATATATGTATAATCTGCCCAAGAATACTTCAAATATTTTGCTATAGCATTTTAGTGAAAGAAAAAGAAAGTCAGAAATCAAATAATATTCAACTTTTCAAGATATGTGGACCAAATTAAACTTCATTGAAAGGAAACCCTGTTTTAAATAGAAAATAATTGAGCAAAACCTCAAAATACATCCAGTACTGTCATTTTGCCTATGTTTCTCTAAGTATCTCTATTCTTTTTTTAATTTATTTATTTATTTATTTATTTATTTATTATTAACTTGATTATTTCTTATTTACATTTCAAATGTTATTCCCTTTCCCGGTTTCCGGGCCAACATCCCCCTAATCCCTCCCCCTCCCCTTCTTTATGGGTGTTCCCCTCCCCATCCTCCCCCCATTGCTGCCCTCCCCCCAACAATCACGTTCACTGGGGGTTCAGTCTTAGCAGGACCAAGGGCTTCCCCTTCCACTGGTGATCTTACTAGGATATTCATTGCTACCTATGAGGTCAGAGACTAGGGTCAGTCCATGTATAGTCTTTAGGTAGTGGCTTAGTCCCTGGAAGCTCTAGTTGCTTGGCATTGTTGTTCATAAGGGGTCTCGAGCCCCTTCAAGCTCTTCCAGTTCTTTCTCTGATTCCTTCAACGGGGGTCCTATTCTCAGTTCAGTGGTTTGCTGCTGGCATTCGCCTCTGTATTTGCTGTATTCTGGCTGTGTCTCTCAGGAGAGATCTACATCCGGCTCCTGTCGGCCTGCACTTCTTTGCTTCATCCATCTTGTCTAATTGGGTGGCTGTATATGTGTGGGCCACATGTGGGGCAGGCTCTGAATGGGTGTTCCTTCTGTCTCTGTTGCTTCTCTATTCCCTGCCAAGGGTATTCTTGTTCTACGGGGGGCATTCTTATCCAAACCACCATAACAGGCCTCTGCATCTGCTGGTCCTCTGAGGATATCCTTTCTGGCTTCTGCTTTTCTAGAAGGGATCACTGACTGACCATCTATATCCTCAGTGCAGGCTTGCTGGCATTCATCAGAATCCCGTTAAACCTTCTTCTCTTTCCCCAGGATAAATACAGGCTTTTCTACATTTTATTTTCAACAGAACTTCATTAGGAAGCTGGAAGGTAAGGGATTGGACCTCTATTGGCCCATCTCAAAGACTTTCTTGAGTCCTTGGCCAGTTGTGTGGTCTAGAATGAGGGCAACTCAATGGTTGAGTTATGGCAACTTCCTTGGATGAGTGAGAGAGCACCACAATGCCTACCTACAGGAGTATTCTTTAAAAATTCTCCTATATTATGCTGTTTTATCAATATACATATCTAGCCATAGTTAAAAGAAAACAAGCCATCACATCTGATGTTATAGGGGGAAGGCAAATGGGAAGTCCATCATGTGGATGAGAATGGATAAAATGGGTCTTTGGTCCCTGTGACAATGGTGACAGGTGGGGAAAGGCTAATACCTGGCTTCATGTGTTTCTGTCAGTGGGGCAAATTCTGCTCTGCATGACTCAGTGTAGATATGGAATGTAAAACTATTGTCATTCTTGGAAAATCTCCCCAGACATGGGAAGATGACCACAGAATATGCAACTATGTGGAGGGTTTTCACCATCAGTCCCGTTTCCACTCCAGGAATGTTTGGGGCATCAGTGGGTCCCAGTGCTCCCATCTAGGTCTCCAGGTGCTGGCGTTTTCTGCGGCTAAATCAGTCTTAAGGGTATACCTTGCAATTGAAACTTTCCTACACACAGGTTCCCATGAATTTACTACTGAACAGCAAATCCTTTCAACTTCACTCATGCCAGTGGCCTCTATGACTGGAGAAGAAAGAGTATCAAATCAGGTTCAACAGCGGCAGCCTTGCATGACTCTCTGAGCCCTGTTTACATGGCACCCCTGCTCAGTTTGCTGAGAATCCATATCTTGTCCTGATTTTCATGTCATGTAAGCAGCAAGCTCTCTTTATGTCAGTGGCTGGGAAGCAAAAGTAAAACCCATCTTATAGGTTTCCTGCCCTATGCTTCATTTTTTTAAACTTTGTAGCTCTCAAAGTATTTTCTTACACCCAGGGGAGGTAGACAGAGCAGGTGCTATTATCCATACTTTTTAGATTAAAAAAAATCTACAGCTTAGCTAAGATTAGGGGATGTCAGATATAGTTCACTACACTACATTCAATAAGATTTTTAAGTGTTATTTTATGTTATCTATTTTCTGATTTCTAATATAGTATGGTTTAATCTTTGAACACCTCTGGTCAAACATTTCAAGATACAGACTTGTCCTTTGA
>NW_022651568.1:0-3871 GCF_011064425.1 Rattus rattus
CCTCCTACAGATATTTTTGTTCCCCCTTTTAAGAAGGAGTGGGAGCAACCGTATTTTGGTCATCCTTCTTGAGCTTCCTGTGGTCTGTGGATTGCATCTTGGGTAATTCGAGCTTTTGGGCTAATATTCACTTACTAATGAGTGCATACCAAGTATGTTTCTCTGTGATTGGGTTGCCTCACTCAGGATGATATTTTCTAGTTCATTCCATTTGCCTATGAATTTCATGAATTCATTGCTTTTGATAGCTGAGTAGTACTCCATTGTGTAGATATACTACATTTTTGAATCCATTCCTCTGTTGAAGGGCATCTGGGTTCTTTCTAGCTTCTGGCTATTATAAATAAGGCTGCTATGAACTTAGTGGAGTATGTGTCTTTGTTGTATGTTGGAGCATCTTTTGGGTTTGTGCTCAGGAGAGGTATAGCTGGGTCCTCAGGTAGTTCAATGTCCAATTTTCTGAGGAACCTCCAGACTGATTTCCAGAGTGGTAATATCAGCTTGCAATCCCACCAACAATGGAGGAGTGTTCCTCTCTCTCCACATCCTCACCAGCATCTGCTGTCACCTGAATTTTTTGATCTTAGCCATTCTGACTGGTGTGAGGTGGAATCTCAGGGTTGTTTTGATTTGCATTTCCCTTATGACTAAGGATGTTGAACATTTCTTTAGGTGCTTTTAGGTCACTTGATATTCCTCAGCTGAGAATGTTTTGTTTAGCTCTGTACCCCATTTTTAATAGGGTTATTTGGCTCTCTAGAGTCTAACTTCTTGTGTTCTTTGTATATTTTGGATATTAGCCCTTTATCTGTTGGTGGCCATTTTGTCCTAACCAGAGTGTCCTTTGCCTTACAGAAGCTTTGCAGTTTTATGAGATCCCATTTGTCGATTCTTGATCTTAGAGCATAAGCCATTGGTGTTTTGTTCAGGAAATTTTTTCCAGTGCCCATGTGTTGGAGATTCTTCCCCGTTTTTTCTTGTATTAGTTTGAATGTATCTGGTTTGATGTGGAGGTCCTTGATCCACTTGGACTTAAGCTTTGTACAGGGTGATAAGCATGGATCGATTTGCATTCTTCTACATGCTGACCTCCAGTTGAACCAGCACTATTTGTTGAAAATGCTATCTTTTTTCCATTGGATGGTTTTAGTTCCTTTGTCAAAGATCAAGTGACCATAGGCGTGTGGCTTTATTTTTGGGTTTTCAATTCTGTTCCACTGATCTATCTGCCTTTCTCTGTACCAATACAATACAGTTTTTATAACTATTGCTCTGTAATACTGCTTGAGGTCAGGGATGTTGATTCCCCAGAAGTTCTTTTGTTGTTGAGTATAGTTTTAGCTATCCTGGTTTTTTTGTTATTCCAAATGAATTTGCAAATTGCTCTTTCTATCTCTATAAAGACTTGGGTAGGAATTTTGATAGGGATTGCATTGAATCTGTAGACTGCTTTTGGCAAAATGGCCATTTTAGCTATATTAATCCTGCCAATCCATGAGGATAGGAGATTTTTCCATCTTCTGAGATCTTCTTCAATTTATTTCTTCAGATGCTTGAAGTTGTTATCATACTGATCTTCACTTGCTTGGTTAAAGTCACACCAAGATATTTTGTGTTATTTGGTGTTGTCTCTGTCTCTGTCCCGCAGAAAGGAGGGCCACAAAGACGTTATTCTCAAAGCAGTTTATTCAGGAACCTTTCTTTCTGCATGCAAGCAGCAATCTCTTACCCCCAAGCACACTCCCTACTAAAAAACCCGTAACCATGCCCCATCAGTCCAGTCTACGTAGTCTCAGTTCATAGGCTCATGCTAAATGGCCCGATCTTGTGTCATTGTGTGCCTGTGCAGCTCTCACGATGGGTGTGGCTTACTTTTGGGTGTATGAGGAAGTCAGGTGCTAGTCATAAGACTTGGCAGCAGTCCTGGGAGCCATCTTGGGATTGCCGCCACATCTGCTCCCCACAATTTGGGACTATTGTGAAGGGTGTCATTTCCTTAATTTCTTTCTTTCTTTCTTTCTTTCTTTCTTTCTTTCTTTCTTTCTTTCTTTCTTTCTTTCTTTCTTTTTTTTTTAGATCCAATTGGTAAGATATAATTGCCCACTTAAACATACAAAGCCCAGTACCATCCATCCCTTGAGAACATAATAACAACCTGTAAATACACAGAACAGAATCTTAACATCACCTGCCATGGCTTCTCCCCTCTCTCCGTCTCCTCTCTCCCCTAGTCTCCTCCTCTTCCTTCAAACTTCTCTCTCGTCCATCCTTCCTTCTCCTCCAATGACAGGCCTTCTTCTATCCTGTACCTGCCTCACCTGTGACATCATCCTACATTTCACCCTTTTTGTCTAATTAAAAAAAACTTTTTCTCAAATATAAGCTGGGCACAACTACCATCATTTTGCAATTGGGTATAAAAATATATCTAACACCCAGTCCAACACTACATCAGTTAAACAGAACATTTAGTTATCCATTCCAGCTTAAGAAAGGCTTAAAATCTGTATTATATCTTGGCTAGCTTGTATACTACCTGATAACTATCCAATAAAATATGTATATTTAGGAGCAGCGGCAGAGAGAGAGGGCGGCCGCTGCTCGGAGCAGGGGGCAGATGCTGGAAATGACAGATTCAGTGGGGCTCATTCTAGATCGCCATCAGTGGGTTGAAGAACGAAGGCACAGAGAACATCTAAAAGGAAACTAAAAACATAATGACAAACGTTGGTCAAAGGACAACAGAAAAAAATCACTTCCTTGTCATCAGAAACCTGGGGGGAGTCAAGACGCAGGAGCCGCGTTTGCTGTAATGGGGAAAGGACTTGCGTGCCGTCCACCCAGTAGCTGCTGTACTGGATGAATGCGTTCTCCTGGAATCAAGGTTAAGACTTGGTTCCATACTTCTTTATCTAAAGTTCCTTCTTCTGGAAGCCAGGGATTATAATCGTAAACAATGTGCAGTCAATAGCTGTGACTTTAATACTTGTGCTCCTGCTTTCTTTAAAAAGCCTACAAGATCAGCATACAGAAAAGCCTACCCTGGTCCCTGCCCCATTATTCTCACTCACCTCCTTCTCTGAGGGCCCCACTCTCTTATCTCATAACCAACTTCAGTTCCCATCCATGGTGCTACATTTTTACTGCTTTAGTATAGCAGTGGGGCCTAGGAGAAGGGGGCTAATAAATGAGTCAGATTAAACTCGGATGCAACAGACAACTTTATTCAGAGCACCAAACAATTTATATTCTGAGGGTTAAAAAGAATCACATACCGGAAGTCCCACACCCTCGGATCCCGGCCTGCAGTAGCTCTCTGCTCCCAGAACCCGTGGGAGAGAGACCTCACCGCCTGGTCAGGTGGGCACTCCTGAGGCTGCAGAGCAGAAGAGACCACCAACACTGCCCACCCCTGCCCACATCCCTGGCCCAAAGGAAACTGTATAGCGGCCTCTGGGCTCCCCATGGGAGAGGCCCCAGGAGCGCAGGACCCCTGCCTGAGACATTGACTTGAACCTGAAGGAAACAGACTGGGATAAACAGTTCTCACCCCAAATCCCGTGGAGGGAGAGCTAAACCTTCAGAGAGGCAGACAAGCCTGGGAAACCAGAACAGACTGCTCTCTGCACACAATATCCGACACCAGAGGAAAACAACGGAGGCCATCTGGAACCCTGGTGCACGGAGGCTCCCGAAGGGCGGAGGGCTGAATCTTCCTGGTTGCTGCCACCCAGAGAGCCCGTGGGCAGCACCCATAGTGAACTTGACCTTAAGGACCTGGTAAGATAACTTTTCTGCTGGAAGTGACCCTGGCTGAAAGAAAACAGTAAAACAGGTCTACAGCACTCCTGACACACAGGCTTATAGGACA
>NW_022651569.1:0-4060 GCF_011064425.1 Rattus rattus
CCAGCTGATGTTGCCAGTGCTGTTTGTAGAGATGTGCGGGCTGTGGAGACAGACGTTGAGGCAGGCCAGGAGGTGGTGGTGTACACCTTTAGTCCCAGCTGGATCTCTGAATTCAAGGCCAGCCTGGTCTGTGGAGTAAGTTCCAGGGCAGCCAGGGTTACACAGAGAAACCCTGTTTCACAAAGGAGGGGAAAGATGCCCCATTTCTAGTTCACGAACATGTGAGCCCTCAACTTCCTGTTCCACCCCTATGCCTGCCCTCGACCACCATGGATGTAGGCCCAAACAAATCTGTTCTTCTATAAGTTCCCCCTCACCACAGTGTTCGATCATAGTGATAGAAATGTATCTAAGACATCTGCCAAGTGACCTATGAACTACTTTTCTTAGTTTTTTTTATATCTGGGAACAGAATTCCAGTGAGAGAGAAGTTCAAGAAATTCACCATATGAGCCGCTCTTTGTGAAGTCCTTCACGTTGGCATCTGCCAAGACATTCTGTACAATCCTGAAGCTTCAGTTAAGGGTTAAGGAGAGCACAGGGTAAGCGCTTCTAGTGTTTTACTACCCCAACATACTATGAAACTGCATTGAGGGTTCTATTTTGGCATCACAGTTTAGCTCCACCCTCAGACCTCGTCAGAGAAGTCTCTTGGTGCATGGTAGTTAGCACACAACTGGTTAAAGTCCAGAGAATAAATAAGTTGGAGATCTAAAGCACAAATGGTACATCCATGACACGTTCCTCCTCCAAGACTCAGGGTCCATCCAGAGTGAGGTGACAACCAGAGAACGGTGACGTCAATCACTCATATACCTAAACCTCTTACCAGACACACAGCTGCTTCATTGGTCTCACACATTCTTTATGACTACAGCATCCACAGAAAGTTCTGGAAGGGACTCCAATGCAAACTAGATGGCCAAGCTTCGTGTGTGAGACTGATCCTCTGATTGGAAACCACCGAGAAGGATACCCAGAGGGTAGCAAAAGTTAATCAAGAGTATTTCACGTCCTGAGGCAAAACAAACTTATCGGTGAAGCCAATACATTCCCCTTTAGTCATTATCAAAGGGTTTTAGCAGTTGGCATGTAATGAAAACCTTCCAGTGAATTCGTTTGACAATCCAGCAAATGAGGTTTCCACATGCATTTATAAATCACCCACCAACTGTCAATCTGAACACAAATTTAAGACAGCGCTTGTAAAAAGCATTATCTTAAAATGCCCATCACGCACACACACACACACACACACACACACATTCACACACAAACAGACACACTCACACACTCACAGACACACATACTCACACAGACAGGCATACACACACATATACACAGACAAACATGCACACACACACAGAGACATACATACACACAGAGACACACACACACAAAGACACACATAAGACACACAAACATACACACACACACACATACACACACACATACATACACATACACACAAACACACACACATACACACACACACACAGACACACACACAACATACACACACACACTCACATACACATAGACACACACACAAACAAACACACTCACACACACAGAGAGACATACATACACATTCAAACACACACAGAGACATACATACACACACAGAGACACACACACTCACATACACACACACACACATACACACACACACACACACACCCAGACACACGCTCTGAATAAAGAGGATATATTTTATGGCTTCAATTCCAAAGCGCTTCAAGACCCCTGCGGGAAGTGAGCAAAAACATATGTGTTCCTTCCTCTCACAATAGAACATCCTTGACAGGCGACTTCTAGGTAAATGATCTTGAAAGTTGTGTGCTAAATTGGCCCATTATTTTCAGTCAGTTTCACTCACAGGGATAAACTATGCCTTCAGTACTTAGTGTGGCGGTGTCTGTTAAATGGTTTGCCAACAAATACATTGTCAACTTGATTTTTTCTTTCTGCAATTTGTGCTGTGCTTTCTTTCTTCAAACACTACCATTTAATCAACAGTTCCCCCACCAAGAGCTTTAAACTCATACGCCAAGCCTTGTGGCTCATGCCTGCATCTGCAGCACTTGGGAGAGTGGAGGCAGGGGGATTGTGAGCTTAAGCCCTTCCTCTAATACGAAGTAAGTTTAAAAATAGCTCGGGAATACCGCATGCCCTGTTTTGTGGCTGTTACTTGTTTTGCTCAAAAGTAAAACAACAAAAACCGCCTTATCAACCAAACACAGAAAGCTTTTGGCTTGTCTGCACACTGCCGTGATCCTCAGCTGTTACGCTTGCATGGTGATGTCCAACATGCTGCAGAGAAGCGTGGGACTGAGCTTGGAGGACAACGAACAAGCCACGCTCATTTTCAGTACACTTAAGGGCTGTAAGGTGGCTCAGATGCTAGGAGCTCATTGTTAGAGGGCCCCAGTTCCATTCCCAGGGCCACAACAAGTGACTCACAACCACCTGTAACTCCAACTCTAGCGGATACAATCAATGCCTTCTTCTAGACTCCTTGGGCATCTGCATGTTTATGCACATGTACGTACACGCGGAGACACACGCAAAAAAAGATAAATAATTGTGTACTTAGCACGTGTCCTAAAACTTTGACTAGAACACTTTTTCATTTCTTTCAGCGAAACATCTTCATGGACCAACTAGGTTTAAAATGAACGTCAACAAATCTACAGAAATGAACTTGGCCAGTTAGAGATTAATAGCGGTGAGAACTCCAGATACAAAAGACTGTGACAGACGGACAAAGATCCTTTCACTTTTAAACAATGTGAAATATCTCCCACAGGTGACGTGCTCTTCCAGGGATGGCATCATTTTCCTCTGCTGTGCCTCTCCCCCATATCATGCAGAATGAATGTGCATAGAACTGAAGTGCCATGTGTCACATGTGAAATAGACTGGTAGCCTTGCTTCATTCTATCTGAACACCAGTGAAGGAGAAGCCACCCTCAGCTGTGCACATCCCAAGGCACAGGCATGGTCAGCCTTCTTTCCCTTCTGCAGATAACTGAGCTCTTCTTTGAAGATGACCAAGCTCCAAAGCAGAGTGATCCTGTCGGCAAAACTTCACTCAGGATGTCACTGAATGGGCCCTTTGTCCCCAAATCCCTGAGGAAGCAGAGAGCCCCACCACCCCCTGCTTTGCAAGCACGGAAGCATCTCCAGTGTTAGGCACTGCACATTCTACAAGGAAGGGACCATATACTATATATGGCATGCAGTTGGGAACACATCCATCAAACAGTCCCCTTACTCAGCTTCAAACAGAGAGAGTGTAGTGATTTTTTTTCTCTTTAAACTTCTGTTGCTGTTGTTTTTCAGATGAGATTTATTATAGGCTGTCCTTGAACTCCCTACATAGCTAAGATAACTTTGAATTTCTCTGATCTCTGCCTCGACCTCCCCAGTATAAGCATGTGTCATCAAGTCCAACTCTGTGATGTTACAGATGGAATGAACACTTCATGCGTGCTAAGCCGTCACTCCACCAAGAGCGCTGTCTCTGCTCCTGGGTTAATTACAGGTCCATGAACAGGATGGGGAATAGAAATGTAGATGGTTTAAGACTATCTTAATGACTTACAGTGTCAGTTATTTTTTAAAAATGGCAAATGCTTGGGCTTTTAGTCACGTTGCGTTTAATGCTCCATAGAACATATTAAAAACAGATTTCTTAATCTCTGTAACATGAGCTAAGTCCGAGTATATGAATTTTAATGGTTATACTTCACAGATAATAGCATTTACAGATAATTGTATTGAGATGAATAGGGCAAGGGACTATATAACTAGGCATGTCCAACCTGTCGCCTACGGTTCTCAAGTGTCTGAGAGCAGTGAGGAATTCTCCTCAATACATTTGTAAGCGACGACATTTTGTCACAGTGTCAAAAGTTTGGACACCTTTGAAATAAATGTAGAGGGTTAAGTGCTTCTGGCTTGGGGAAACTTGGGGAGTGACTGACATAAAGGAATATACAATGTAACGACTGAAAGTCAGAGGCCAGCTCTAGAAAGAAAAGTGATCCTCATGACC
>NW_022651570.1:0-3973 GCF_011064425.1 Rattus rattus
TGTATGTGGGTACATATGTGGGCGTGGAAGCCAAAGGTTAATGCCAGGTATCTCCTCAATAATTCTTTATCTTATTCCTTAAGACAGTATCTCAAATAATTTAGTTAGGTTGAGTGGCCTAACTTAGTGACTCATATGTGGATGAGTCACTAAGAGATTGAATTCAGAGTATATTTGTATGAGAAGCATATTATCAACTGACCTATATCTCTCAAACATTTCTACTACTTTTATATTCTTCCCAGAGGCCATTCTCTGTTTATTACAATGTAATATTTTCTTCATTTTCCTGACTCTTCCTAATCACTAGTTTTACAGAAAGAAACTCTTCTGCAGTCTTGCTGGCCTCCCTTAGTAAATCCATTTATTACACCTTGTGTTTACTTAATCAGTCACTTTCTAAGGGGTATTTAGTTTATCTCTAGTTTTTCACTTATATATTTATTTGCTTATGTATATATTTTGAACTATAACAAGTCTATAGAAAGAAACAAAAACTCTTTAGGAAAATTGTAAGTAGGTTTCTGTACCTATTAACATCTGTTAGTTTCCCTGGAGTAAGCTGGAGCTTTTTTCATAAAAGAGTTATACCAAAGATCTGTGCCTTACTTAGTTTATATGATATTGGTAACAGTGATAACACTCTTGTTATCACTGATTTTAAAACTGTGTTAGCAATTTACAAATGTAGTTACTAAAATCACAACCAACATTTTACATTATAAAGTATCTTCTCTGGCATTAAACTATGTATCATTTTTTTAGTATATATTTTTTTAATTTCTATTACTATTGAGGGTTTTATAATGTTAAAAACTAGGTATGCATCTTTATGTAAATTACTTGCTTATAAGCTTTCTTCCCCCAATTTTCTTAAATGGATTTGAACTGGGAATTGTTTATTTACTTACCGAAGTTATCATATGCTATGATATTTCTGTCTTTATGAAAGACTTGAGCATTTGAATTGTTTCATTTCTCTATTTACCAAAGTTTGTACTGATGCCATGATGTTTATTTCTTTATGAAAGCCTTGAGTTTGCTATTCGTATACATCACCAGCCTTATTTTATCTCTGTAATCTCCTACTCTTCATTAAAGAAAAGCATCCACTTCTCTCCGTGTAACATAAAATTAAACAAGAATAAAATTATAATTGTTTTCATTCATTATAATGTGCATTCTACATTGTCTTGAGGTATTTGTAATTTGTGTAAATATTGGATGTCTACCTATATATAATTTATTAATTTTGGTATCAAAAATAATAGGTTTCATTACGATATTTTCAAGCATATTTCACTGTACGCTTTTCTTGCCCCCTTCCCTTTTTCCCATTATATCCTGATTGCAGTGCCCCCATCTTCCTACCTCCATTTCTCATTCATCTCTGGGAACAGAGAGGTCCCTCCCAGAGAACCAACCCACCCTGGCACCTCACGTTACTGCAGGACAAGGCACAACCTCTCCCACTAAAGCCAGGCAAAACAGCCCAGTGAGGTGAGCAGACTCCACAGGCAGACAAAAGTCAGGGTAAGCTCAACTTCAGTAGTTGGGAAACCTACATAAGACCAAGCTGCACATCTGCTACATATGTGCTGAGAGGGCCTAGGTGCAGCCCTGGATACACTTTGATTGGTGGTTCCATCTTCGGGAGCCCCAAAGTTCCAGGTTAGTTAACTCTGTTGATCTTCTTGTGGAGTTCGTATTCCCTCTGGATTCCCCATTCCTTCCCCCAACTTGTCCATGAGATTTCCCAAGTTCCTTCTAATGCTTGGCTATGGATCTCTGCATCTGTTTCCTACACCTGCTGGGTGGAGACTTTCAGAGGACAGTTATGCCAGGCTCCTGTCTGTGAATCTAGGTTGACAGATATAAACATAGCCTGAGGCTCCAAGGTAGTTGAAGGAGAAAGGCAGGCCAGCAATGTATCCATATAGAACTTCTGAGATTGGTTCAGCACCCCCCCTCCAAATTGGAAATAAAGATGGTAATAAAGTTACTCTTTATTACTCTCCCACCATTTGAAGTAAAGATTATTATCTCTTGATCCCCTCTTCTCTTGTTACTGGGTCTTCTGTTCCCCCCACATAGACCTTTCATCTATAATTGCTTAATTTTTGCCAGTCAATAATACTTGATGCCTTCTTGCTGCCCTGTTTGTTTGTTTGTTTGTTTGTTTGTTTTGGTGTCCTATAGTTTCACTGTTGTATATTGAGAAAGGATTTATAGTTTTCTGTTTAAAACTGTGATTTAGCTAGAATGTACTTCTGTTATAAAAATGTACATTAACACACTTTCCCTTCAAATCCTGCTTCTGTCACTACTGGAGCTGACTTTGAAGCATGTGGCACTTTATTGTGACACTCTCACAGGGTGCCTGGAGCTCCCTCTCTACCTCCTACCCTGTGATGCTCTTCACTAGCAGGGTTTCCCTTAGAGTTCCCTCACTTGGTTTTCTTTATTGGAGGCTCTTTTCAGGCTCTTCTGAAAGCATGCTTGAATCATTGCTCTTCTGCCAATTAGATCTGTCTTACGTCTCAGGAAGACTGCACCCAATTTACCTCAGGTCTCAGACCCCTTGTAACATCTAACATGCTGTTGATCACACTTTTACTACTCGTCGTCCATGGTCTCTAGGTCCATGTGGATGACAGGTGGTTCCACTAGGTTCCTTGCTTCACAGAAACAGTATTGGTTTTGGCATTTTATTAATCTGCATTAATAATCATACAGGAAATGAGAATGTAGAGATGGAGAGCAGCCAGGACTTATCACAATGTAAGTCTTGAGGCAGTAGCTTTTCATCAGCTTCATGTTTTTCATAATAGATGAGGTTTTTGTTTTCTTTGCTGTAGAAATTTAACAGACTAAAAGCTAAAGGTAGTTACTTTCTCCTCCTCCCCACCCAGGGGAAATGAGCACAGTCAAAATGAGCAAAGTTGATTTCTTACTTCTTGCATCTATTAGCTATCTCATAACTGTAATTGCTACATGTATGACGAAGAACTAAAGAATATGTCAGTAACCATATGGTCCTTTATGAGTAAGTCTATTTTAGAATATTTATTTTAGAATAATTGAGCAAGTTCTAAAATCATGTCACACCACCATCGGGGGGGGGGATGCTTGTGCTCACATTTGACCAAAATAAACAATCCTCAAGGCATTTATTAATAAATGTTTTATGAGCCCTGTAAGTGCTATCACTATTTCATAATTCTATAGGGGAAAACAGTCAAATACCTCTTGGTCATAAGAGGAGGCAAGATCTACACGAAAAAAAAATAGTATTTCAATACTTATGTTGCTATTCAAAATGTAATTCAAAATTATCTGAATACTTTAAATTTAAGAAAAGCATTTTGGGGACTATTTAATAAATTAAATTGGCATAGAGTTGCAGGAGGAGTAGAAACTCATAAATAAAGATTGACTCGTAATTAAGATTTTTTTAGATTTGTGACCATTAATTCGATGGGGGATCATTTCATGGAGATGTTACTGTGTGCAAATATTCCATTGGCAGGAAGTAAGTGTGCAATTATAAGAGTTTAAAAGAAGGCATAAAAGACATAGTTAAAAGAAAAACAAAAGAGAAAATATTTGGAGTTAAGGGTTTAGAGGATTCCTTTTAGACTTACAAGTATAATTTTAGGGTAGGACCTTTTGAATTGAAACAAAACTTTGACAACTACATCTACAAAGATCACTTTCAAGAACTACAGGATGGAGTAACAGAAAGCACAAAAGTAAACTTATGATTTCATGCTGGGCCTCATTTGTCTGTCCTCAACATGTTTTGGGAGATGTCTTACTTATGGTTTCTATTGATGTGGACAGACACCATGACCACAGCAACTCTAATAAGGAGACATTTAATTGGGGCGGGCTTATAGTACAAAAGCTTTAATCCATTGTTATCATGGTGGGAAGCATGGAGGCACACAGACAGACATGGTGCTGGAGAGAG
>NW_022651571.1:0-4056 GCF_011064425.1 Rattus rattus
ATATTCCATTGTGTAGATGTACCACATTTTCTGTATCCATTCCTCTGTTGAAGGGCATCTGGGTTCTTTCCAGCTTCTGGCTATTATAAATAAGGCTGCTATGAACATAGTGGAGCATGTGTCTTTTTTATATGTTGGGGCATCTTTTGGGTATATGCCCAAGAGAGGTATAGCTGGGTCCTCAGGTAGTTCAATGTCCTTATTGAGTATTTTTGCATTAGTATTCATAAGGGAAATTGGTCTGAAGTTCTCTTTCTTCATTGGGTGTTCGTGTGATTTAGGTATAAGTGTAATTGTGGCTTCATAGAAGGAATTGCATAGTATTCCTTCTGTTTCTATTTTGTGAAATAGTTTGGACAATATTGCTATTAGATCTTCTATGAAGGTCTGAGCTTGAGATAACTCCTGATAATTTTTTCCCTCCAAGATCTAACATTGTCTATATAAATCTACCCATTTATACATGTGAAGTGTGTTGCATTTTGTACAGAGAGAAATTAAGGATTTTTCAAAGGAAATTACACTAAAGTTAAGACTGCTATTTTGAAATTTGAACTGAGTGTGTGTGGGCATGTGACCTTGGGGCTATACACATGATTTAAAAAAAAACACACAAAATCCCAGGGAAAGCCTGAAGGTAATTTAAAACCTATTTCATTTTGTCATGTAATTCAACACTTGGGTCTGAAACAACAATTCAAAAGATTTTACTTGGCTCTCCATGTTGTACTTTCTGCAACTGTATGCTAAATCTTAGTGTATCAATCACCCAGATTGTTTACTGAAAAACACAGACTCAGGACTTTATGCTTAACCATTTGGGTCAAAATTCTTAGTGGATATAATTTAGAGAAACATTATAACAAGGTGTTCAAGTGACTTGGATGCATAGTCAAATATGAAACACTCATACTACATAGCATTGGTGAATACTCTGCTATATGGAAATTTAGAAATATGGCTTCTTTAGATAAATACATATGAAACTTATGAGAATTGAGGCCACTAGATAAAATATCCATTGTTTTTTTACAAGTTGCCTTCACTCATAGTATATATATATATCTGAATTTTCTATCACCCACTTAAATGTTCTCAGCTTTAAGTTTATATAATTTTCCATTGGTCTAGTACTTCTTGCTATTAGATACAACAACTAAGCTATTCTTATAATCTACCAAACAAAGTAATGGGTTAAGTATGGCACTCTTATTCATATGTGTTGTACTTTATTGTCGCTAATCTCATTACCTCTTCATACCATGCTTTCTTGCTAGTACCAAAAGATCTTCTGATTTCTCATGTCATCCAATCACAAATTCCATCACCAGTTTTTCCTTTTTTACCAACACTTAAGACTGCTTCTGCCTCTCATGTTCTTTTACATCATACCCTCAACCACATGCAATTAGAAAGCAATTTAAAATGTTGCATATGAGAAAACATAATACATCTCTGTTGAATGACTTTGATTTTGCTTCATGTAGAGATGTCCCTTTCATATGTTTCCTGCATATATCATAATTTCATTTTTGCAAATAAAAAATTTCTGTGAATGTGTACCATAATTTTCTTGTCTGTTGACAAACATCTAAACTGATTCTGTTTCTTAGTTGTTTAAAATGCTGCAATAAACAGGCTACACAGAGAGAACTATAGTATGTTATGGTACCAAAGAGAATTACCTGGTAGTTCAATTTTAAAACATCAAGGAACCTCCCTACCGACTGTCATGGTGGATTCCCCAGTTTACATTCCCATCAAAAGTGTGTAGTGGTTCCTCTTTCCAGAAATATCACCAGCATTAATTGCCATTTGCTTGCTTGGATTTAGTAATTTTCAATGAGATAACATTGGATATCAAAGTAGCATTAATTTATATTTTCCTGTTAACTAAAGATATTGAGTCCTTCTAAAAATATTGATCATTTATATTTTTTCTTTTCAAAGATGTCTATCCTGTCCATCTGCTTATGTTTTATTCAATTATTTGCTTTTGTGTTGTTTAAATTGTAAAATTCTTTACATATTCTAGATAAACTTTGTCTGATGAGTCGTTGATGAAGTCCATTTCAATTCTGTAGGATGTCTCTTCACTCTGGTAATTTTTTTCCATTGCTGTGTAGAAACTTTTAAATTTATGCATTTATGAATAATTTTATGTAAATTAAAATTTATGTAATTGCATTTATAGTTATTGTTATTATTATATGATATTTGGATTCTTTACATAGTTCTCGCCTAATATATTCTTGTATATTTAACTCATTTTGGTTTAGGAAGTACTTAGAACTGTCCTCCTTGATTTCTCAATTACTCACTAGTTATCTACAAATGTATTGTTCAGTTTCCATGTGTGTGGTTTCTGTATTTCCTCTACCTATTGATTTTGAGCTTCATTCTAGTAAATTTACATATGATACGTAGAATGAGATCAATTCTTTTATATTTTTGAAGAGTTGCTCCATGGCTTAGAATGTGGTCTGTGTTAGTGATGATTCCATGGGGTGAAAAAATAATTTCCAACTCTATAGGTGAATTCCAATATTTGCATTTTAGATCTGCATTCTTCTTCCCCGCAGAAACTCTGGTGCTGGATAAGTAGTCTTCAATTTTATTAGTTACATAATTTTATTACCTAAAGTTTGTATACTCTGTGAAGTATGTCTTAGTGATTTATGTATCATACTGAACTTGTAAACTAATATAATAGAAACTGAAAAAATATTGAATAGCACCCTTTTTGAGAATCCTTCAAATAGATTAACAGTAATTTTGTGTGGAAGATAGAATAAAACACGAATAAACCAGAAGCTCAGATAATGTAATGAGCTAGAAAATTATAGACTGGGCCAGCCACAGAATTATCAGTTTGTAGGGGACCTACCCTTGACACCAGTGAACAGTCTCAAAACTAACTAAATTATTCATGAGAAATAATAATTGACAGGTTTTTGAAATTCAAGCATATTTAGAAATAACTTTGGCCAAACTTCCAAGAACACAATCCTAGTTTAATTCATTGGGAGAAAAATTTCTACAACATAAAATTCTTGGCATGAGTTTGGAGAAAATTTCCCAAAGCTCTGAAATTATATAAGACAACTGAATTCCACCACTCTTGACCCAGTCACTGTTGAATTAGCACAAAGAATGTTTTATGCTGACCTAATGGACCTAGTGCTACTTTACAATTATAATTGAATTACTTCTGATATTCTACCTACCTCTACCCAAGGAGCAGAACCTTGGGACTCCTAAAATAAGTTTAATATAGAAATAGGCCAGGGCCACTATTTCAATTCCAATTCAAACGCAGCAAAGTAAAAGACAATTGCCAATGGCAGCTTTATTCTACTGACCTTTATACATTCACCTATACAGAGAAAATGGTGAAAAAATTTCAATGTGAGCCAAATAAGATTCCTTTGGTGAAATGAGCATTAAAGCAATACTAATTGTTCTTGAAATTATTTTAAAGAATTGAAGAGAAGATAATTGTCATAGACTAAAACCAAAAAGAAGAAGAAAACATAAGAAAGTTATAGGGAGAATATTTTTAAAGAGACGGAGATAAATAAAGATATGTGATATATAGATAAATAATAGAGATAGTTATATGATAGAGAATACACACATACACACACATATATATACATATATATATATGTATATATATATATATATATATACATTATACAGACAAAGCAAGTCATATTTAGGAGCAGGTGTGTGTGTGTGTGTGTGTGTGTGTGTGTGTGTGTGTATGTGTGTGTGTGTGTGTGTGTGTGTGTGTGTGTGTAAATGTAGCAGCAATTAACAAAAAAAGAGCCATGAAATGGAAAGCAAGAAAGAATAAAAAGAGTACAGAGAGAAAAGCCGTGGCAGGACGATAGCAGGTGACGTTAAGATTCTGCTTCTGTGTATTTACAGGTTTATCAACGTTCCTAAGAGATGGATGGTAGCGGGCTTTGTATGTTTAAGTGGGCAATTATATCTTATCAATTGGATCTAAGATTATTGTGTTGTGTGTTCTTTTTTTTTTTTTTTTTTTTT
>NW_022651572.1:0-4081 GCF_011064425.1 Rattus rattus
TGAGGACTTGCCAATCTTCGTGTGGCTGTGCCCTTGTTTTACTAGCACCTGCAAAGACGTCGGAGGACTCTCAGGACCAAAATTCTGCTGTGAACGTGGGAAACGGTTAAACGTTCACTTTCCTTTTGTCAGGATTTGTTAGAAGGATCACAAAATAGTTTGACCTCATACTTTTAAATAGGTTTTTTTTCTAATGAACTCACGTTCGCAAGTTTTATTAATCATATTATTTAAGCTCATTTGAGTAACTACTGAACTCTGTATTGAACTCAGACATGAGATCAGGAGGCACCTATGGACAATAAACACGGTTATGCGTCCGAACGTCTGAGCTTTGTAGCCCGGCGGAGTCAGGGTCTCACTTCTGCAGGGATGGGGTTTCCCAAGAGGCACCGATGTTCTCCTGCAGGGGCTGGCAGACTGCTGCAGGAGGTGACCAACAGGCCTAGACAGGTCCGAATGCTCAAGCTGGGAGCCTCGCGTCCAGTGATAAGTCATTAAGAGTCAAAAAGCAGCTCATATATTTAGATCTCTATCACCTGGCAGGTGGAGTGACGCAGGCTGATAGAGGTTAAATTCTCCACAGGATCATCCGATCCGCCGGTCAGCGGACAGAACTAAGACAGGGCTCCGAGTGCCCCGAGGTCCTGGCTCGTGTTCTCCGTGCTTCAGAGTCTGTGTGTCCTTACCAGACGATTGCACGCTGCTGTTATAGAGACAAGATGAAGTCCTATTATACACCAATTTATAAATAATGAAGGCAGCAAAATTTGTATAGAACAATATATATATATATATATATATATATATATATATATATATATGGGAAATCTGCCAGTCTATATGGCAATGCCGTTGATTGGAAAAAAAGAAAAAGAAAAGGAAGATTATCCCCCTGCCCCACCCGCCCGACCCTTTCTGTCTTCTCTTTCCTGCAGTTACATCATGAGCTTTCTGGATTATGCTCTTCGGATATGAGGTAAAATCTTGCCGGTTTATTCGCTTGTTTTCTTCATCTCTCCCGAAGAGTGAAAACCCCTAAAAATGTGTGGAGGAATTTTTTCTGTCATTTATGTATGTGTGAACGTGTGTTCAGTTGTGTGTACCATGGCACATGAGTGTGGGTCTGTTGTGTAGCATTTTCCTCTGATATTAAAATATTCCACAACACTGGGGGAAACTATGAACTGAAGAGAGATTAACCAACAGGCTAGAGTGGTAAACTGTAGGAATCATCTTAAAATGATCAATTAAACGTCGCACCTCTAGATTAATTTGTCTTGGCCTCAGAAAAATACATGCAAAAGCTTCAAGATGAGTTTTGGGGACTGTTCAAACTTAGTTATTTCACCATAAGTTTTTCTCATCTAATTAAAAAAAGAAGCATTGATAGCCCCAGGTATGCCCCTCAATCAGGTAATTTGCATATACCTAATTAGCATCTTATTTTTTAAGTCTTAAAAAAACTCTAACCCCAGTGAATACCTGTGTTTATGAGCTCTCCAATTAATAGCTGAAGAGATCTGTCATAGTCAGTTTAGCTCCGTGCAACATTTATCTAGCTGCGGCTCCTCAGGTAATAAATACCAGGGTGACAACATGACAAACTCAGGCTACCTCTCCCCCTGCAGTGAGCTCTCTCCAAATCATTTCGCCTTCCCAACCTGGGTTTCCAATATAAGAAGGAGAAGGGGAAATGATATTAGTGAACTTTGCTTAGTCACATGGTTTTAAGTCCCCAGTGCAAAGTGATACTATCTTCCTCACACCCCAGGCTAGGAGATTTCTGAATGACTAAGCAGGGTATCAGGGAATTGTACCTCATTTTTAAAGGTACACTTTCCCCTCTTTTGATCTTAAAGGGAGATGGCAATATTTTCAAAGTTTAGGAACAAAATGGCATGTAATATACATGTACTTATTAATGATTGATACACACACCACAAATGTATATATATATATACATACATATATATGTGTATATACACATATATACACACACATACATATATACATACACATATACACACACACACATATATATATGTATATATATATGTATATATATATTTGAGACAAGGGTTTCATGTAGCCCAGGCTGGCCCTTGCCTCTATCCCTCCAAATGCTGAGTGTAGGTCTGCATTCCCATCCTTCTGTATGACTATCTCTTGAGTATTATGAAGCATGTGCTTTTCTGTTATTCTGACCTGTTTTCTAAGGCATTCTGTATGCAGCTTGTCAGTGTACTTCCGTGGAAACCAGAGCTCGCTTTTCGGAAAAGGGGTCCTTTGTACCAGAATCTGAAGGAGGTAAAAAAAAAATGGGAGTTTAACTTGTGCGTTTAACTTGTGGGCGTTTAAAATAATTGCCGCCCTCACACACTTGAAACAGTGTCTCGTCAGCCATTACCTCTCTGGATTCCTGTGCATCCGCTCTGTGCAATCAGGGTAATCTTGGAAACAGGGGATACACCTTCAATTTAAGGTAAAATCTTATGGGTTGGCTTTTACGGTATGAGGCTGGACTAAATATAATTCCCACTCAACAGCTGAGGTGTTCTTATTCCAGTAACTCAGCCTCCAATTTTTCTTCTGACCTCAATTACTTGAGTGGTCCAGATTATAATGTTTATAGTCTTTTTGTATAATGGAAGTTCAAGGCCATTCTCCTGCTGTAGCTTTCTAGAAAGGCACTGTTCTTATAGTTTTCCCCATGGAGCCTGGAGGGCCTGTCGGAGTTCTATCAATGGTCAACCATCTTCGCTTGTTCCAAACAGTTTGTGGGCTTTTCATTTTTTCTAGAAAAATCCTTCCTCTCGTTGAGATTCCTGACATCAAAGGGCATCAGACTCCTTGGTGTCCTTTGAGTTGGCTGTTCCTTGCTTTATCTGTGGTCTCAGCGTTTCCATAACACTTTACACCATCAGCGTGGATGACTTCAGTCTATAATCTACCATCTTGGCTTCCAAGTGGCCTGATAGCCTGATCCTCAACAGTCTGTCTCCTGGACCATATCGTCACACCCGACTGTCCTATCTCTGAAATTCTACATTTATTTCAACTTCATTCAAGTTCCTTGTCCAACCATTTCATCTAAGCTTTCTCTTCCTTTCTGACTTAATTTCAACCCCATTCACATTTTTATTTTACTACAAGAGAGAAAAATTCAATTAGTGTTTTTTTCTTATGGAGAAGCTTTTTCATTTTTTCATTTTATCTTAAAGTTTTTATTTTAATTTATTTACATGTTTATACAACAAGTGCTGCCCCCGCAGGGTTCCTCCCCTCCCCTTTGCCTCTGAGAGGGTGGCCCCTACTCCTGCATATCCCCCCACCCTGGTGCATCAAGTTTCTGCAGGATTAGGCACATCATATCCCACCGGGGTGAGACAAGGCAGCCTTCTGCTAAACATGCCTGGGGCCTGGGACCAGCCTGTGCATGCGCGCTCTTCTGGTTGGTGGCCCAGTCTCTGGCAGCTCCCAGAGTCCAGGTTACTTGGTTCTGTTTGTCTTCCTGGGATTGCCATCCCTGTCAGGGCCTTCAGTCCTTCCCCTAACTTTTCCATAGGGATCCCCGACCTCAATCCAATCTTGGCTGTGGTATCTGCATGTGTCTCAGTCAGCAACTTGTAGAGCCTCTCAGAGGACAGAGGCTCTTGTCGGCAAGAAAGTCTTTCATTTCTGTATTTCTTCCCTATGTGATCATTGAGTATTGTTCTGTTTCCATGAGTATGTGGACTTTCTTTTGTTTCTGTTGTTACTGAAGTTTAGCCTTAATCCTTGGTGATCTGATAGAATGCAAGGTATTATTTCTTCTTGTATCTGTTGAAGCTGGATTTGTATCTGATTACGTGGTCAATTTTGGAGAAGATTCGTTGAGGTGCTGAGAAGAAGGTATACTCTTTTCTTTTGGGGTGGAAGAGTCTGTGGATATCCATTAAATCCATTTGGTTCATAAAATCTGTTAGTTTCATTTTGTCTGTTTATTTCTGTTTCAATGACACTTCCATTGATAAGAATAAGGGGTTAAGAATCTCTCCCTATTATTGTGTTGATGTCAATGTGTTTGAACTTTGGTAAA
>NW_022651573.1:0-4039 GCF_011064425.1 Rattus rattus
CTATGCCCCAAATACAAGGGCACCTACATACATAAAAGAAACCTTACTAAAGCTCAAAACACACATTGCACCTCACACAATAATAGTAGGAGATTTCAACACCCCACTCTCATCAATGGACAGATCATGGAAACAGAAATTAAACAGAGACGTAGACAGACTAAGAGAAGTCATGAGCCAAATGGACTTAACAGATATTCTTTAAGAATATCTTAAAGAATTAAAGACTTAACAGATTTCTCTTTAATGACTTCTATTTGTTTACTTTTGTTGTCCTGTATTTATTTAAGGGAGTTTTGTATTTCCTCCTAAAGTCCCCCATCATCATTATAACATGTTATTTTTAAATCCAAATCTTGCTTTTCCAGTATGTTTCATATCAATTATTAGCTTTGGTGGTAGAACTTGGCCCTGATGATGCCAAGTAATCTTGGTTTCTGTTGCTTAGTTTCCTGCCCTTGCCTCTTGCCATCAAGTTGTCTCTGGTGTTAGCTTGCCTTGCTGTCTATGAGAGTGGCTTGTCCCTCCTGTAGGCTTGTGTGTCAGCACTCCTTCAGACCTGTTTTCTTTAGCTGGATCTGGGAACAGAGAGCTCTGCTCTCACATATGTAGGGGCTCCTGGAGATTGACTTTCAGCTCTTGGCACAGGTAGAAACCTGAAGGGTCCTGCCCCTGACTGTTCCTAGGTCCTTGTGCCCAGAAGGCACAGATTGCACTAGGGGATTTACTCTTGGGTCAAAAATGTGGGCAGAGAATAGTCTCCTCTGAGTTCACAGGGGTCTCCATGCTTCTGAGTGTCCAGCTTTCTCCCCTATTATACTTGGGTTCAGGGAGCTGTGTGATGGTTCATTTTAGTTCAGGGAGATGGCCAGAACAAGCAGGTTCTTGTTTCTGCCTGCTTCTGTATTCCTGTATCCTGAGACACTATGCAGTTTTTTGGGTGGAGGGCTAGGGGTGTGGTTAGAGGTGGGCAGCAGTGGTGGTCTGTTCTGCTGTCCCAGGATTGTCTGCACTTATGGTTGTTCAGCTTTCTCCCCGATGGGATTTTAAACACTTCAACCCTTCTAGCCTACATACCATAGGTTGGGGATAGAATGGAATAATGGGAAACAGAAGTTGCGGAGCTATTCAGAAGTAACTCTTCAGGGAGATTACAATATTTGTTGTTAGGATATCAACAACACTGTCCAAAATATCAAACAGAAATTAAAACTGGCAGCCCAGTTGAGGCAAATACCAAACTCTTATGAGTAGTATCAGCTCAATTCAGAAGAAATTGTAAGGCTCTAACAAATGTGTATCACTCTGTTTAAGTGGCAAGAGGCAGCTTGAATCTTTAGTGAGTTACTCTCTTCAAAGACAGAACTAGTGAAAAATTTGTGATGCTTTGAAAAGTGAACCAGTTGTGATAAGTTCTATACCAAAGTAAAGATATGACTTTAGCTCAGTTACCAAATGAGATTATGGCTGTACAAATCAATATAGATATTTCATTCCTGTTAAATTATGACAATTTCTAAATTCTTCAAATACAATCTTGGAATAACCACCTTCAACCCCCCCCCAATCCAGGGAATCAGAGTGATGGCTCTTCAATAACTTTTCAAACTGTGCCAGTTTGTTGTCTTATTCATGGGGTTGTAGGGGATAGGGAAAATAGAACGGATATTGTATCCTGATGTGTCTGTCTTGACTGGACCCAGCTGAAAAGTCTTTGAGATCAGGAATCCAATCAGGTCAATCTTCAATATAATTCTCAAGACAAAATTTTAGCATCACCAAGATAACTTTTTGTTTTAATCTTGAATCTAGTTTTTCATGTGGTCTGCCTCTATCAAATTTGAACCATATAATTCTGTAACATGTCCAGAGCCTATTCACCCTTGTGGAATACACAAAGACAAGACCTTTCTCCAAAAATACTGTGTTCTTTCGTGTGTAACCAGAAAATCTTGTTTCTTATAGTCTCTCCCAGAGGATTAATAGGACTCAAAATCACATCCTTTATGAAATTAAACAATTAAAAAAAAGAAGTACGCTAAAAAATAAATTGTGTATGAGCCTGTTTAGGCAATTGTAATCTGACCTAACAGGATATTAACACAAAATTCCTGTGTAGGCCATGTCAACAGAACCCAAGGGGAAATAGGAAAATTGGCTTTGTCAAAGAAGAGGTAGCTGGCATTATTTACCTTCCAGTCACTATATGCTGAGAAAGTTCATTGTTTAGCTGACATCTTAACTATGACAATCTGAAAGACTGGGAAACTAGCTGTTCTGGAAAAGTTCTGGAAAAACATCTTTAAAAAGAAACAGCTTCAGTGAGGTTGAGGTAGAATCAAATGCAGAGCTGGAAAGGAAGGTCCCAGAATCGCAGCATCCCAGAATGTTGATCTTTTCAAGGCTGTCTTTCTCTTCTTCATCCTGCAGCACACAAAACTTACAAGCATCATATAGTTCTGTAACCACATTAACATGGAGTGTGCATAGATTTGTTAATGAAGATCAATAAAGTAATATGACTGCTTTTCTTCAGAGGTTAGTTTGATCATATAATCAAACTGTAATATGATTTTGTATACATGCCATCTTTTTACTTTTTTTTTATTAACTTGAGTATTTCTTATTTACATTTCGAGTGTTATTCCCTTTCCCGGATTACCGGCCAACATCCCACTAACCCCTCCCCCTCCCTTCTTTATGGGTATTCACCTCCACATCCTCCCCCCATTGCCGCCCTCCCCCAAAAAATCACGTTCACTGGGGTTTCAGTGGGGGTTCAGTCTTAGCAGGACCCAGGGCTTCCCCTTCCACTGGTGCTCTTACTAGGATATTCAATGCTACCCTATGAGGTCAGAGTCGGTGTCAGTCCATGGTAGTCTTTGGGTAGTGGCTTAGTCCCCAGCTCTGGTTTGCTGGGCATTGTTGTACATATGCGTCTTGAGCCTTCAAGCTCTTCAGTTCTTTCTCTGGTTCCTTCAATGAGGTCCTGTTCTCAGTTCAGATTTTTGCTGTTGGCATTTCCTCTGTATTTGCTGTATTCTGGATTTGTGTCTCTCCAGGAAAGATCTACATCTGGCTCCTGTCTGCCTGAACTTCTTTGCTTCATCCATCTTGTCTAATTGGGTGACTGTATATGTATGGGCCACATATACATGCCATCTTAAAGGATGGTATGTAATAACAAGTTATAGGACATTTATACCCAATGAATGTTACTAGCTGTGTATAGACAGTTTAGTCTCAGCCAGTTCTAGAGCTGTCTCCATATACAGACGCAAACATCACCATGTATACATCACTATTTGTTGATTATGCTAGTGCTTCTTTCTTTTGTCAACAGGGTCTTAGGGAGATTCCGCATCAAGTGTGATCTTTATCAACTTGAAAAGGAACCAGACTTTTCTTTTCCTGTGGTAACATTGGCATATACCCTCCCCCAGGGTAACACATTCTCCCTTTTCTATTCTGATGTCAGAATGTCCTTAATATAAACAGGCTTGTTTATGTCAGTAGTTTTTGTCACAATCCAATGTCTTTAATCAGCTGTGCTGCTTTGTTCATTAGCATTTAAAATGGTAAGGTTAATGAAGCACTATGTAATCTATGTGTGGGGGTTTTGTTGCCCCCTTTTGCCTGTTACATCTCCTTCAGAGTTTGATTAGACCTCTCCACATTTGCTTGTTCTGTAGGATTGTGTGATATGCCTGTAACATGTTTTATATTATAATATTCAAAAAACTGCTTCATCTTATTAGCAGTATATGCTGGACCATTGTCCATTTTAATTTGTATGGGTACTCCCATAGTGGCCATAACTTCTAAGAAATGTCTTATTACAGAAGCCTTTCTCATGCAAAGGAAGTTATCCATTGAAATCCTGAATATGTGTCTATAGTATGTTGCATATATTTCAGTTTACCAAACATTGTAAAATGGAAGACATCCATTGGTCAAATTTCATTTCTTTGGATACCTTTAGGGTTAGTTGCTGTAGGCAATGGAGTTTAGTTTTCTAACAAGCAAGTAGGACATTGCC
>NW_022651574.1:0-4056 GCF_011064425.1 Rattus rattus
CAGGAGGGTCAGGAGGGTCAGGAGGTTCAGGAGGTGAAATGGTTGAAATGAAAGGGTTATGAATTAAAAAGAGTTAAATAAGGTAGTGTCCCGTCCACACCACTGTATCCAACATTTCTCTTTTGACACAAGCAACTGGATCTTCTAATGCTTTACCAGACCTTTCTTTTCTTCCTTCCTTCCTTGTTCCTTCCTTCTTCCTTCCTTCTCTTTCTTTCTTTCTTTCTTTCTTTCTTTCTTTCTTTCTTTCTTTCTTTGAATCTGCTTAACACAAATAAACTTACTTACTGGCTCACCAAGTTGGGCTTGTGTAGAACCTTTTCTTGGTCTACCACTAGAACCTTATCGCAGGTGAATTCACATTTGCTCACAGATCCCCAGGAAAAGGTAACAGAACAGTTAGGGACAAAAACAAAAGATGAACAAGACATAGCATCTTTCCTTAAGAAATTCAAAATCTAGATTACTCGTGACCAACAGAGCATAAGGTTCTTCCTCTTTTAACTGTGAAATATTTTCAATGACCAAGAACCACTGTCAAAGGACAAACTTACTGCTAGCTGGATCACAATTCAACTCAGTAATCCCTGTCCACATGTTCAGTGACGCACAAGGCCAGAACAGCCTGACTCTGACAGCTTCAGTTTGTTCTAGAAATTTGAGGGGCTTTTATACCTTTCTTAGGATGACAAAACACATCTCACGCCAGATCCTCCTTTCTTAAGTTTAGACTTAAGACCTAACTGACATGTCAAAACATGACACGGAATTTTGTGTTGAAAAATGACTAAGTTTTTAAAAAGTTACCATTAAATACTCTCATAGTCACAGAAACGTTTGATAAAGAAATAAAGCAATAAAGAAAGCAAGTAAGGTGTGAGATACTCTAATACTCCCATCAGCTGAGTGGCCTAGAGAAGGCATTCAGTACAGCTGCGTACCAGTGTCTTCATCTATAAAGTGGATTACCAGCATGAAACTCAAGGACACCAGAGTGCTCTGTAAACGGAAACAGGCTGCACAAAGAAGATTGATGGGACCTTGTGAAAACATACAGCCTCCCACTAACCAGGCAAAAATGATAGGCTCAGAGTATGTGGGTCATAAAGCTCAATACTCCAAGTTTGGTAAAAATCGTCACTTGGTGGAAGTTAAATTTTTAACTGATCATTTTTGAACTCCAGCTCCTTATCCAGGTCTATGCAAGAGAAGTTTGGAAGGGAAGCTTCTAAATTAAAAGACGTGGTCAACTCTTCCTCCACAGTCCTGGCACATGGGTTCTGTTCCAAATTCTCCTGGTCTGGTTCATTTTTCATATTTGCTTCCAATACCTGAATTCAACCAATCTGAGCAATTGTTTCTTGCCTTTGGCCTTGGATGGCAGAGACTCAAATAAGGTAGAGAGACAGGTGTTACCTAGACATCTTCTTCTCAGGACATTTCAGAGACATCCTAGGTGAGATTCCACTTGGTCATCTGATCACAGACAAAAAGAAAGGAGAACAGAGGATAGGATATGGGTGGAGGGTTCCTATAAAAATATAGAGGGGAAATTTTAGCAAAGAATGGGAGAGTTATGGAAATGGAACCTCTACCAAAATCAACAGACAAGGAAAAATTTCATGAAATGTGGTGGGTCCTAGACAGCATCCAGGCAGATTTATATACCTGCAGCCAGAGGGAAAACTGGTACTGAAACTTCTAGCTAATCATTCCTTCTCTTCTGGGACCTCAGGGCTGCTCTCCAGTTTCCCCAGCAGGAAGCATATAGACTGGCCTGGTTATCTTCAGCTTTGGACCAGCTGAGTGCATACACCCAAGAAAGACAGTTAGTTGATTAAAAACACTAGCTGATGTACAAGGTGAAGTCAACACTGACCTGAGATAAAATAATTACACAAGCCAGTATATATGAAAATTGGTAAACCTGGGGAATGTTCATTTCTAGAAAACTAAAACTATATTTTAAAAAAGCACTAAAAGTTTAATGTTAGCTGGGTAGTGGTGGTGCACGTGCAGAAGCTAGGAAAGTGAATATGCCTACTGTGTCAATTATGAGGATGCACATATACAGAGACCAGTGCCTCTGTGCATGGGCAGAGACCATGAGAGAGAATGTGTATGTTGTGTAAGTTATGTGGGTGTGTACATACAGAGACAATGTGCCTGTGTGAATGGTAGAGACCAGGAGACTGAATGTATATTGTATGAGTTATGTGGATGTTTATATAGAGACAATGTTCCTGTGTACATGGACAGAGACCAGGAGTGTATATCAAGTGCTGACCTGTACTACTCCATATCTATGCCTTTGGGGCAGGGTCTCTCCCTCAAGCCCGTACTTGTGTCTCCCAGATATGCTGAAAGCCAGCAAACCCCTGTGATCCTCTTGTCTCAACTCCCCTCAGAGGAAATATAACTGCTATGTTATAGTCACATGCAGTACCCATGATTCATTATGTGTGTGCTGAAATCTGAACTCCACTCTTCAAAACTGCAGGGGAAACACTCTTACTGCAGAGCCACCTCTCCAGCCCTAAGAAAACTCGGCTTTTAAAAATTAACTTAAAAAGACTGAGGATACCATCCTCCAGTAGTAAAATTATTTGCCTAGTATACCCAAGATCTTCTCTTACATTCCTAACACACACAAACACACACACACACACACACACACACACACACACACACATACACACAGTAAAATACAAGACAGGTCGGGTAAGCTAGTTATTTTAAAGCAGCATGTCAAAATCACTGACAATTTTATCATGTTTACTGACTATGATTAGGGCACTTAACTTTCAGAACATTGCAATCCTTGAATACAGTTCCTCATGTTGTAGTGACAGTGACCCCTAACCATAAAATTATTTTTGTTGCTACTTCATAACTATAATGTTGCTACTGTTATAAATCATATAAATCTGTTTTCTGGTGGTCTTAGACTACTCTGAAAAGGCTGTTTAGCCCCCAAAGGGATCCCAACCCAGAGCTGAGAATCACTTGATTAGAGTATTAAAAATGAATAGTTAATAGGTGAAAAACATGTGAACTTGTGAAAAGTAACTTTTCATAAGCTGAAACTACCTCTTCTATCCCATCTGGAATATTTCCAAACAAAGACTAATTTCTTTCAAACAAATTTTAATGTTCTATCTTTTGAAGCACATGTTATCAAAACATTTCTGGAAATATAACTGAGGGCATTCTCTCTGGCTACATCTGAAAGCAACATATCAGGTACGCAATGCACTGTTCCTTATCAATGATACACCTGCAGCAGCAGCAACACTGATGTTCACACACCTTCCTTCAAAGACTCATGACGTTACTTCTTTATGGTCTTTTACTACTGTACCACTGAGAAAAATCAACTACAGTTATTCAAACATGTCACAAAATATAAGATTTATTCTCCTGAAGTTTTTTAAGAATTCCATGCATGGGGAAGTCCCACACCCACGGATCCCGGCCCGCAGCAGCTCTCTGCTCCCAAAACCCGTGGGAGACAGACCTCACCGCCTGGTCAGGTGGGCACTCCTGAGGCTGCAGAGCGGAAGAGACCACCAACACTGCCCACCCCTGCCCACATCCCTGACCCAAGAGGAAACTGTACAAGGCCTCTGGGTTCCTGTGGGGGAGGGCCCAGGAGCAGCAGGAGCCCTGCCTGAGACACCGCCGGAACCTGAAGGAAACAGACCGGATAAACAGTTCTCTGCACCCAAATCCCGTGGGAGGGAGAGCTAAACCTTCAGAGAGGCAGACATGCCTGCGAAACCAGAAGAGACTGCTCTCTGCACACATTGCTGATTCCAGAGGAAAACACCGGAGGCCATCTGGAACCCTGGTGCACGGAGGCTCCCGGAAGAGGCGGCGCAGATCTTCCTGGTTGCTGCCACCGCGGAGAGCCCGTGGGCAGAACCCCGCGAGCGAACTTGAGCCTCGGGACCACAGGTAAGACTAACTTATCTGCTGCAAGTGACTTGCCTGGTGGAATCGGGACAACAGAGGCAGAATCCCTCTAGGACCAGGCACGTCCTGTGTTTACCGGAA
>NW_022651575.1:0-4064 GCF_011064425.1 Rattus rattus
GGTGAAGCTTGTATCTACAACTCCTTGTCTCTTCTTTTGGTTTTCTATATCCAGGGTTGTTTCCATGTGTTCTTTCTTGATTGCTTCTATTTCCATTTTTAATTCCTTCAACTGTTTGATTGTGTTTTCCTGGAATTCTTTCAGGGATTTTTGTGTCTCCTCTCTATGGGCTTCTACTTGTTTATTTATGTTTTCCTGGTATTCTTTCAGGGATTTTTGCGATTGCTCTCTGTAGGCTTCTACTTGTTTATTAATGTTTTCCTGTGTTTCTCTAAGGGAGTTCTTCATGTCTTTCTTGAAGTCCTCCAGCATCATGATCAAATATGATTTTGAAACTAGATCTTGCTTTTCTGGTGTGTTTGGATATTCCATGTTTGTTTTGATGGGAGAATTGGGCTCCGATGATGCCATGTAGTCTTGGTTTCTGTTGCTTGGGTTCCTGCGCTTGCCTCTCACCATCAGATTATCTCTAGTGTTACTTTGTTCTGCTATTTCTGACAGTGGCTAGACTGTCCTATAAGCCTGTGTGTCAGGAGTGCTGTAGACCTGTTTTCCTGTTTTCTTTCAGCCAGTTATGGGGACAGAGTGTTCTGCTTTCGGGCGTGTAGTTTTTCCTCTCTACAGGTCTTCAGCTGTTCCTGTGGGCCTGTGTCTTGAGTTCACCAGGCAGGTCACTTGCAGCAGAAAATTTGGTCTTACCTGTGGTCCCGAGGCTCAAGTTCGCACGCGGGGTGCTGCCCAGGAGCTCTCTGCGGCGGCTGCAACCAGGAAGATCTGCGCCACCCTTTCCGGGAGCTTCAGTGCACCAGGGTTCTAGATGGTGTTTGGTGTTTTCCTCTGGCGTCAGAATGTGTGCAGAGTGCAGTCTCTTCTGGTTTCCCAGGCGTGTCTGCCTCTCTGAAGGTTTAGCTCTCCCTTCCATGGTATTTGGGTGCAGAGAACTGTTTATCCGGTCTGTTTCCTTCAGGTTCCTGCGGTGCCTCAGGCGCAGTGGTCCTGCAGCTTCTGGGCCCTCCCCCACGGGAACCCAGAGGCCTTATACAGTTTCCTCTTGGGCCAGGGATGTGGGCAGGGGTGGGCAGTGTTGGTGGTCTCTTCCGCTCTGCAGCCTCAGGAGTGCCCACCTGACCAGGCGGTGAGGTCTCTCTCCCACGGGATCTGGGAGCAGAGAGCTGCTGTGGGCCGGGATCCGCGGGTGTGGGACTCCCGGTAAACACAGGACGTGCCCGGTCCTAGAGGAATTCTGCCTCTGTGTGTCCCGAGTTCACCAGGCAGGTCTTTTGCAGCAGAAAAGTTTGTCTTACCTGTGGTCCCGAGGCTCAAGTTTGCTCTCTCGGGGTGCTGCCCATGAGCTCTCTGCGGCGGCTGCAACCAGGAAGCGCTTGTTTGGCTCTTAGTAAAGCCTTTCAGTTACGAGAGTGTTAGTAAAGAGTTAACTTTGCTAATTCTTCCAGTAGGTGGACTTACAGTTTCAACGATTGTTCTCAGAAAAGAGCAACTGCTTTTTCCAGAGCATAACATAAACAAGATTTGGAGCAAGAATTTCACACAATAGGTAATTTTGAACTTTAATTTGTGCATTTAGCGTGTGTGTGTGTGTGTGTGTGTGTGTGTGTGTGTGTGTGTGTGTGTGTGGGTGCGTGCCACAAAATGGGTATAGAGGTCACAGGACAACTTGCAAGAGTAGGTTCTTCCCTTCTACTATGTAGATCTTAAGGAATGAACCCAGTCCATCCTTTCATCAGACTCAGAAGCAAGTATCTCTAGCCATTAAGCCATTTCAGATCCACGAAGTGGCTCCTGTCAAGTTTTTAATGAATATAAAACTAAGTGTATGAATGACTAACAGAATTCAAAATAGGTTTTCATGAGGCTACTTCTTTGAAAGAAATTATAAATATTACACATGAGTCTATGAGTCACGCATCCTTGCAATATAGAAAATAAATCTAAGAACTTATTAGATGACATTATGTTGCTATAATTAAGGAAGAAGGTAAAGTGAAAATTTTAAAGACCTGCAATGAGTCAATGGCAGACACAACGTTTCATTTTAGAATTTAATTACTAACAAACTTTTTACTCATATGGCAAGTCAATACTTTAATTAAAATTCACTCTGGTCTTAATGAGTCTGAGAATCAGCAAGGAAAAAAATCATGAGAAATTAAAATAGCACATGAAAACAAGGTTAATTTCATTAGAAAAGAAAGATGCTTAAACATTTTATGCTTTCAAATCATGTTCAGATGTTTGAATTTTCTCCCAGGAATGATCTAGAGAAGCCATGTATTGCTGTGACTCTGTAAAAAAAGGATTGTGATAGACTAATAAATTTTGTTTTGACAGTGTGAAATATTTGACTGTCATCTAAATCAATAACATTTAAAGTGTGCTGCATAGACTTGGGTTGTTTCATAAACTGTTGGTTACTATAGATATCAAAAACTTTTATAGTATTCATTATTCTGCTAGGTATAAAATGTATTGCAGTTTGTATTTCATATGTCTCCTTTAAAACATATTTTCCAATAATCATTCTTATTAATAAATTAAATCTGGTCTTTCAGCTAGTTTGAGCAGCATTGTTGAAGATAAATGTGCTTCCACACCTAGAATATAGGAACAATCAAGACACTGAATCCTGAAGGTAGAGTAATATGAATGTGAAAACTTTCTTTAATTGTTGTTAGGGACAAGTGATTTAGTTGCTATGATATATAAAATGGACTTGGATATATCAGAGAGGGTTACAGTATACACTACTATAAATGATGTAAGTATAGCAAAACAAATTGTATTTCTACTACTACTATGTTTAAGAAACACTATTTCATCATAGTTTAAGGAAGTAGTTAATCATATAATGTAATTAAATATTTTCAAGAATTGTGAGCTTGGGCTGTTTAACTGAGGTATAGACACAAAGGTTAAGATGATAGCAGGTCTGTTTCCAATCCCAGTTTCACTACATAGTAGCTTTGTAACCCACTTATGAGAATCAAACTTTAGCATAGTACTTAACCTATTCATGAGAGTCAACAAATTGCATATGGGTACTTTTACTTGCTTTTCAAATAAGAATAAAGGAATCGTGTATTTTATGTCAACACAATGAGAAGGAATCTTACTCATTTGATCCCTCACATGTATTCATTTTATTCTAGACTTCAGTGCCACTGGTAGCCTATCGTTCTGAAAACTATATATCATATTAAGTAAAAAAAGAAAACACAGATCTCCTTATTTTATGTATACTTACTTCAAACGGTCAGAAAATTGAAGCTAAGTATGATGGCTCTTGGCAATAAACCAAATACTCTGGGGGCTGAGTTTGGAAATCAAGACTTCTAGACCAGGTTGGGCTATGTGCTGAATTTAAGAGTAACCTAAAGTATACAGGAAGACCTTATCTCAAACAAACAAACCCAAAGCAAACAAAATAAATTATAAAAGGGGGAATAGAACAAATGAAGACATCATTTATAAATACATATGAAAAATAAAATCATAAGCAACATTTTTGTGAATATTCCTATAAGGTTTTTTTCTAAATATATTTGCAGCATTTAAAATCTGTGTGAAAATCCCCTATTATAGGGCTAGTTAGATTTACCATCAGTTTCAGAAGAGCAAAAGAGTTGCACCATGCTTCTAAGTACATTATCATAGTGGCCTTTTTTTAGTGTACTGTCCTAATACATGCACCTAAAGGGGCTGTTTCTCCTGAGGCTGGTAGCTTCTTTTTCAAAACACTGAAAAAAACAATAGGCTTATCACAATCTATTCTTGTGCTTTCCTTGTGAAGTTTTAAAAACTTTGATTAAACTTCTTTTAAAATAGCAGGGTTATCACATATACTTGCAAATTGAACAATGCTCTACTCAATGATAACCTGGTCAAGGAAGAAATAAAGAAAGAAATTAAAAACTTTTTAGAATTTAATGAAAATGAAGGTACAACATACCCAAACTTATGGGACACAATGAAAGCTGTGCTAAGAGGAAAACTCATAGCGCTGAGTGCCTGCAGAAAGAAACAGGAAAGAGCATATGTCAGCAGCT
>NW_022651576.1:0-4034 GCF_011064425.1 Rattus rattus
TCTAGATAAAATTGTGTAGTGACATTTTTTCTGTGTTATTATAATTGGACTGACAATCTCTGATGCATTCTGTTAGAACAGAATCAAAACATGAAGCCTGAAAAGGGGCACAAAAAAAAAAAAAAAAAAGGTTAAGGCAACTCAGAACCTTATCGAACCTGCTTCCTACGTTCATGTTCTAGCCTCTTTATTTAGAGTTGTATTATCTTATATGTAGTTGTTTCTGCATTGACTCAAAGTTAGTCTTTGGTATATACATGCTTCATATCCCATTTAGTGAAATTAAATGACAATGGCTTGTCTTTATTTTCTTTTACAAGTTTTAATTCCATTGTTCAAAGGATAGAGTTAACTCCATGGTAAAAGCTGTAGAAACAATGAGGTACTTATTATAGCTATGCTCCATATGGTAGCAAAGGTTTGGGTCAAGGGCTGTACAGAGAAGCCAAGATATACCGTGCTGTAAAAAACTAATGCGTGTTGGCTTTCAGTACGGAGAAAGAACTAAAGTGCTGTATATCATACTTTTACTGAGTTTTCCAAAACAATATCAAATTTCACTGTCAATGTAAGAAGGTATCTGTATTCCTACAGACAAGTAGACACTGAAAAGAACGGTACTTAGATCGCGCGCAAGGCAAGCCTGCTGATGCTCGCCACACAAAGGCTTGTAACGATTCCACACGTGGAGAAATTCTGTGGCGGCGTTTCTTAAATTAGGCACTGCACGGAAAATTAGCAAAACTCTTAATAGTAAACTCCATCTTTTGCTAAGTAGATGAAATCAAATTGTCAATAATATTGACTATTTAAGTGAGGGCATTTGACATTTAAGAACGAGGAATTTATTCATTTACTCTAGGTTACTACCTATAATAAGAACAGGCCAATTCAACTGTTAATCTGGGAAGAGGAACAGCTATCCTTGTACTTATTAGGCTTTCATAATAACTTCCAAGTCTTAAATGCCTTGTTTTAGCTTCCACTGAGCTCTACTATGCATTTTAACAGGGAGAGAGAATATTCAATGGGACTCCATTTTGGCAGGCTAATTTGTAAGTGCCAAAGGCTTAGTTTAATTTTTAATTTATTAATCATTAAGTCAGAGAAACATGGCCCACTCCGAAGTATTTTTCAGCACATTGAATGCAGTTACTCAGGGAAATTTGGGTAATGTGTTAGCTGAGTGAGGGGGTAACAGCTCCCTGTGCTACACATTTCTCTATGAACTCTCTAGGGAGAGGATATACTTTTTTGATTTAGTCAGGACCATTGTTGCTGCACCATGGCTGTGTCCTGATACTTACTAGATGAGAGTTTTAAATCAAGTTATACTTACCAGATTCTTAAGCTGACACAATTACTATTGACATTTAAGAGCTAATCATAATTTGGGAGCTGTAAAATAGTTAATATATATCAATATATAATATATAGTATGCTATATACAAAATATGTTAATACATATGCTATATGCATACATTATATAAATTATATCACATAACTCTATTAATATAATTAAATATATTTCTATTACATTCTTATAATATTTAATATTATATATGGTAAATATATGTTGGCAAATAAAATGTAACAACAAGAGTGTGGATATATGTGTGTGTCTGTGTGTTTGTTTATTTGTCTGTGTGTGTATGTGTGTGTTAGTAAATTCAATTTTTTTGGAAGATTTTTTTTTCCATTATTAGAATTTACAAATTTCTCACACAAAGAATGTGACATTTGCCTCATTTAGGTATCTCATCTCTCCTGGCAGTACATGTGTGTTTGAATTCACTTAGGTTAGCTTTTAATTTGCACAGTCACCTTGTCAGATGGGTGCTGTTCCCTGTAATTCTAGGACGGAAGGTCAGTCCTCATTAAAAGTAAAAGCAGCAGAGCTAAAATATTCTGATCCTGTGGCTCGGAGGTTGGCAGATGATGAACATTTTCTGCTGTAGTTTGAACGGTTTTGAGTAAGTGAATACATAGTTGTTAATTTTGGCTTTGGTTTTTTTAAAATTCTATTTAGTATTTAGTTAGCCACTTTACATCCCATTCACTGCCCCCTTCCCAGTGAACCCCTCCCATAGTCCTTCCCCCACAACACCTTCTCCTCTGAGCAGGTGAATGCTCTCCTGGAAATGCCCTCCTCCCTGGCCTTCAAGTCTCTGTGAGGCTCGGCACTTCCTCTCCTACTGAGGCCAGACAAGTCAGTCTAGCTATAAGAACATATCCCGCGGGGAGGCATCAGCTTTCCTGACAGCCCAACTCCAGTTGTTCAGGGGACCCACATGAAAATAATCAAGCTGCATTTGTTACATATGAGCTGGAAGGCCTAGTTCCAGCTGGTATATGTCTTTTGGTTGATGGTACAGCGTCTGAGAGTCTCAGGTATTCCAGGTTAGTTGATTCTGTTGGTCTTCATGAGGAGTTCTATCCCCTTAGCAGCTTCGCTCCTTCCCCCTATCTTCATAAGAGTCCCCAAGCTCTATCCACTGTTTGGGTAGGGGTGTATGCCCCTGTCTGCGTTCATTGGTGAGCTCCACAGTCAGAAGCTCCTTTTCTGATTTCATGTCACATGTGAAATTTGCTTGCTCTATCTCCTTTCTCACGGCCTCTTTTCCTGGGGTGGCTTATCGATTGGGGTTTACAGAAATATTATCTCTTTCTCAACATTTGAGGTACTGGAGAGAAATTCACTTAGTTTCTTGCATTGCCAAAAGTTGTTCAAAGTGCCTTTTTCCATTTTAGCATGTATATCAATTGTATTAATAAATTTTATAAAACTGAGAGAAAAACAGTGTGCTTTTTTTTTCATTGAATGGGGTGATAAGTTGCTGAAATAAAGAAAATTTAGAGGGGTTGGGGGTTTAGCTCAGTGGTAGAGCGCTTGCCTAGCAAGCACAAGGCCCTGGGTTCGGTCCCCAGCTCCGGAAAAAAGAAAAGAAAAGAAAAGAATAAAATTTAGAGATTTTCACATTTATGAAAACCTAACAAAGAACATGCATTTGTAAACATCATATTTTACTTTGACCCGTATTACCTCAGAAAGTGCTATCTTTAAAAGTGAGGGAGCCATGGCCATACTCTCTGACCCAAGTGGGCGAATGTCCGTGTCAGTGGCTAAGGTCTGAAACTAACATTTGTTTTCATTTCATGAGCAGTGAAGTTTCCTCCATATAAAAACTGTTATATAAAACTGTTACAATTCTATCTTTTCACAAGACATTTTTGACATCCTTTAAGAGTGATTATTTAGAATATAGACTGAGTAATTTATTTTATTCAGGATTTTAATAGTCTTATTACAATACACCAGGCAGTTTCTATACAGTAGATACAGTAGCAATACCACAAAATTCTTTCCTCTGATGCAGTTTATATTTTAATTATCCAGGCACATTTATGTAAGCAAGTAATGTTATAATTTTATATTTTAATGCATAATTTTATAATATATAAATATTTATAATTTTTATTAAATACTAAATTATAATACAGACCAGAAAGAAAGAAGAGGATGGGAGTGTTTTCTCTTATAGTGATATGATAATGGGAGTTTGATTATGTAATTATAGAAGGTAATATTAATGTAAATATAGATGCACACAGTACATCAGACAATTCAGCAGAAATATGCATTAGCAGTAGTAGCTGGTATTTTAGAGATATTATTTGGTATTTTTGGAAGAGCTCTTATAAAAGATTAGCTTCCCCTCTAGGAGCTTCATTTCAGTTACAGGTAACATGACTGTGATAAACAGTTGCCTCTGTGCAAGAAAGTTACTTTCAGCCATGGGAAAAGGATTACTCATGAATTTAAAATCATTCAGACGCACAAATCTTCCATCTAACGGCCATAGGTTGTTATGGGTCTCAATTAAGGTTTCTCCTATAATAACAAATCAAAGAAACATAGGCATGCCAGTCTGGAGTGCACATGACTCATTGCATTTAAGTAGTACATTTACATTTCCTTGAGAGGCATGGCAAATTCATCATCATAAATTTATATACACTTACATAACATTAAG
>NW_022651577.1:0-3885 GCF_011064425.1 Rattus rattus
GAGAGATATTATTGCTTTTCACATTTACGGTCCATAGCATCATGTTGATAAGTCTTTAGGAAAGTATTCTCGTTAGACTTGTTATAATTCATTGATTGCTAACACCTTGGATGAACATAATTAACATCCAAATGATTCTACAGACTATTATATTATTATGAAATATATGATATGCAAGATATTATGAAGTCCTAATTCCATCCACATATGTTAGGTTCTAATGGGTGTTCTCTCTCTCTCTCTCTCTCCCTCCCTCTCTCTCTCTCTCTCTCTCTCTCTCTCATTCTGTGTGTGTGTGTTTGCACACATATGTGTGTCTATGTGCTATATATATTTAACATAGATATAATGCATATATCATAATATATAATACAAATATCATATAATTTAAGCTATATTGGATGAATAGCATTTTCTTTCAGAAAATTAAAAGGGACTATTTGCAAAAATTTCAAAGAACTCGAGTCGTTGTATGGCACATTTACCTCACCCAAATATTTTCGACATTAACAACTTGTATTCCTGTTTTTTGTGTTTATACTTCAGCCTACAGAGAACTTTGCTTTTCAATGCATTAAAAGCAAGGATGGTGCAGAAGAGCAGACTTTCTTAAAGGCAGGGAGAATAACTTCTGATGACTTGCTAGGGTAACTGTTGATCCATTAAAATGTGTTTTAGAGTGGAAGAGAGTCAATGAGGAAAATAAGGTCTGATCGTGGGTAATTAGTCGAATTTTTCAGAGTGAAGCAAAAAAGTTAGGCAAAATTTGAATGAGTTTCTTATTATGTATTCTTTGAACAGTACCAGTCTGACTGTGCAACATCATTTTAGCTACAATATGAATAGAATTCAGAACAATAAATACTGTCAAAGAAATAAAAGCAAGAATAATGGTCTAATTTTCTGAACTGAAGCAAGCATAAAGAATGTTTATAAGATCACATACTATGAACTCATATTCATATTTCTATGTTATATATAATATGAATATGTCAAGTCAACACTTTACCTATAGCATTCTCAAAAGTACAATTGCTGATGTCATTAGACTTCACAATAACTCCTTGTAGAGGAGAACTCTATCACCTGTACGTTTGGGCTATTGCATTAAATTAAAATCTAGAGTTTCCTCAGGCCTACTTAATGTATACCTTAAAACATCACCTGTCTTCCCTTGAGAGAAAAAAGAGTCAATTATTACTCAATACATTGTGAAGCACAAAAGTCTCATTCTTTAACGACCTCTACAGTGGACTTAGAAAATAAACCTCAAGGCTATGCATTATTCAGTACCTCCTGGAAGCACACTAAAGCCCTTGGTACATGTGATGAATGAAGGTGTCTCCCTCTCACCTTACCTGGTTTGCTCCTTTTTAAAAATCCAACCCCTGCCGTCTATCAGACAAAGCTCGTGGCCACTGGGTGAAATCCGAACTGAGTGGTTGATCATGATAACTCCACCATGTCACAGGCAGCAGCATCTCTCAAAATCCCACCAGCCAACTGCTCGAAACATGTCTGCAACAAACAAGACCTTTCTTCATTATAATTGAAAAATGGTGAGCCATGTCCCAGGACTAGGTGGACTTCACTTCTCAGTCAGTAAGGGAACCATAAAGCAGTGTCTTGTGTAAGGGACTTTAAATGTCACTCAGGATGCTAAGAAACGCAAAGCTGGAAGACTGAACTGCGTGCTTTTCAGTGTTTCTGCAGTACACATCTTCTTCTCCACTCAAGCTACAAGTATTAATAAATATTATTACTATTAAAACTCATTCACATTATTAAATATACCTCAGCCTTCATGTAGCAGACCATCTCCAAACTCACAGTATTTTTCAGACCCTACACATACTTTCAAGATAGTTGGTCAATGAGATGCCACAGCAAAAAACCTACCAGGAGCAAGAGGAGATGTTGCATGATGGTATGGGCCATGTATAGTATATTTTGTGAGCTCTGAAACCCCCACACAAAGCCAGAATTTCTCCTATAAAAATTAGGTCACCTCTTTAACAAAATGCATGAGAAACATCCTTGAGGAGCAAGTGTGACGTACTATTATAAATTCAGCAGTCCCTTTTACCCATGGCAAGGTACAGATTGTAAAGTAATGGACAGAATGAAAGGGATAGCCAGAGCCTAAGGAAGGAATCAGCTCACTGTGTGTGAGCAATCATACAGTTAATGGTCTGATTGTTAAAGTCTATTTAAATACATAGGTTGTTTAAACTCACAAACATTTCTGTCATCCATTGATGGAGAAAATGCATTAGCACAATCACTACCTTCTTCTGGGCTGATGCCTGCCACACAAACAACTGTGTTCAGTAGGAATGTAGAAAGGTACTGATAGACAAGGCTATTTGGGAGTCTTCCCAGAGTAAACTTTAAGAGCAGATACTTTTTAAAAATCTACAACAACCATGTCTGTCTGTGTATCTATGTATCTATCTACCTATGCATCTATCTACCTATTATCTATCTATCTATCTATCTATCTATCTATCTATCTATCTACAAGCACACATGTATATACATATATAATATACATAATTAATAATCCATTATACATACACGTTTGTGTGTATGTATAATGAATTATTATTTTCTTGCTAAGTCCATGGAGACACCACTTTGAATGACTATGTTCTGCAGGCTCATGGACACAGGTGTAAAATCTGAATTTAACAAGCCACCATACGATAGATCCCCATGCAACTTCAGTTAGAGTTTCAACTATTCCCAGAAGGTTACATGGAGACTTCTTCCAAAGTCTCATCAGTGAGAGAGCCTACTGTTCCATTTCAGCAATGATGGTAAGAAAACAAGAGCCCAAAGTCCAGCACATTCTCATTAAAATACAATATTTCAAGATATTTTTCTGAAAAACAGTTATGTTTAGGAATAATAATGTATATACTGTAATTTAAAACAGGTGTTTTACCTTGATATTCTCTCTCTCTCTCTCTGTCTCTCTTGTCAGAAACACAAACAGACACACACACACACACACTCACACACACACACACACAGAGTTTTAAATTTCTAATCTGTCAATCCAAGCTCTGGTATTTATTAAATTTAGTTAGATTATAGATGCAAATTATTTTATTTTTATTTATGCCAAATATTTCTACATATCTGTTCTCAGAATGCTTATACCAAAATCAAATCAATTATCTTATAACAGAAACAATCTACTTTTTTTTTTTTGTCTCTTGACATCCATGCAGGATATTGAAGAAGCCATGTACTGGTGGACAGATGACAGGAAGGCATTTATAAGCATAGCTGTCAAGCTCCAAAAATGGTCTGGCGGTAAGAATTTCTGAGAGCTACCTGCTTTAGAAGTAGCCATCTGTGACTCAGTACCAAGTCTCACAAGTCGGCACTGCCTCTTGCTATAAAAGGGTAAATAAAACATTAATAATTTGCTTTAAGAGTTAATTTATTTCATTCATTAAACAGAAGACAAGTTGATCAATTCTCAGGAGGGAATGTTCTCTGCAGTTCCTTCTCATCAACTATTGGTATTTAAATACCATTTTTATTTAATATTATTTGTTTCTTCTATTTTTAATTGAAAATAGTTTTTATGAAATATGTTTTAATCATAGTTTTCCTTCTGATAACTCCTCCAAAAGCTTCACCACCTCCCCACCCACCCAAGTTGTCACCCTTCCTTTCTTCATCTTAAAAAACTAACAGGCACATAAAAATAAAATAAAAACAAACCAACAAAGAACACAACAAACAGAAAAAAGACGCAAAGAAAAAGCACAAAAAACACATTCAGTTGCAGAGACTGACACATTTGCACACATAGAAATCCCATAAAAATGCAAAATGGAAAACCATAATAGATATGCAACAGACCTGTAA